>NW_027182829.1:162500-337500 GCF_041146395.1 Eulemur rufifrons | reverse complement strand
TAGGCATAGCGTTGGGGTTAGAAGTAAGGGTTACTGTCAGTGTTAGGGTTGTAGGTAGGGTTACGGTTAGGGTTAGCGGTTTAGAATTAGGGTTAGGGATTATGTGTCACAGTGATGACTAGGAGATAGGGTTAGAATTATGGGATAGGGATTGTTCTCAGGAAATGGGTTATGCATTAACGTTAGGATAAGAGGTTAAAGTTAGGCGCACGGTGAGGTTTACGTGTTAAGGGGAGAAATAGGAACAGGGTTGGGTGTTATGTTCAGGGTTAGGGTTATCTGTTAAAGGTATTGTTTATGCTTAGCGCACGGGCCCTGTCTGCATTAGGCGGGCGGGGGGAGTTTAGGGGGCTGGGATTGTACCCGGGAACCCACTCTATCATACTCTGGGTATGGGCCCGTGGGTTTCATGCAGAACACAGTGGTAGAGCCTCCTTTCACGCATGGCATGGGAGGATTGCAGGCTTTCTAAACTCTAAGAAAGCAAGAAGTCTGAGAATTAGATTTAGGGTTAGGATTCTGGTTAGGGTTAAGGATGAAGTTTAGTGTTAGGGTGAGGGCTTAGGGTTAGGGAATAGGGTTAGGGTTAAAGGTTACTCTTAGGTTTAACGGTTACACTTTGGTTTAGGGTTGAGGTTTACGGTTAGGGTTAAGATGAGGGGTTAGGGTTTGGTAAAGGGTTAGGGTTAAGTGTTAGGTTTAGGGTTGAAGATTAGGACTAGGGTTAGAATTAAAGGTTACCGTGAGAGTTAACGCTTAGGGTTTAGGTTCAGAGTTAGGGTTTGGGTTAGGGTTAGGGTTAGGGTTAGGGTTAGTTTTAGGGTTAGAGTTATGTGCTATGGTTTGTGTTAGAGGTTAGGGTTAGGTTTACTGGTCACGGTTAGGGTTACGTTTAGGGGGTATCATTAGGGTTATGGTTAGGGTTAGGGTTAAGGGATAGGATTAGGATTAAGTGTTGGGCTTAGGGTTAGAGTTTAGTGTTAAGGTTACCATTAAGTATTAGGGTTAGGGTCACGGTTAAATGCTTGGGTGCGGGTAATGTTTAGGGTCAGGGTTTAGGTTCACGGATAGGGTTAGTGTTAAGGGATACGGGTAGGTTTAGGGTTCAGGGTTAGTGTTAGCATTAGGGCTTAAGGTTAGGATTAGGCGGTAGGTTAGATTTAGGGTTAGATCTAGGCGATAGGGTAAGGGCTAGCGTTAGGGTTAAGAGATAGCGTTAGGTTTAATGCTTAGGATTACGGTTAGGGTTTGGGGTTAAAGTAAGTGTTAGGGGTTAGGTTTAAGGATTCAAGGTTAGGGTTATTTTTAGCTGTAGTGTTAGGGTTAGGGATAAGGGATCCCATTAGCATTAAGGGTCTTCCTTACTGTAGGGTTAAGGGTTAGGCTTAGAGTTAAAGGTTAAGGTTAGTGTCAGGGTTAAGATTTAGGGTGAGGGTTAACGGTTAGGGTAAAGGTTAAGCGTTAGGTTTAGGGCTTAGTGATTAGGGTTTTTGGTTAGGGTTAGGGTTAGGGTTAGTGTTAGGGTTAGCGGTTAGGAGTTAGTGTTTTATGAAGGGGTATGGTTAGAATTAGGATTGGGGTTAGAGTTAGGGTGAGGTATAGGGGTTAGGTTTCGGGGTTAGTTTTAGGGTAAAAGGATAGGATTAGAGTTACGGGTTGGGCTTAGGTTTAGTGTTAAAGTTTACTGCTTGGGTTAGGGATAGGGTTCAGGGTTAGCTTTAGGGGTTCTGGTTAGGGTTAGGTGTTAGGTTAGTGTCAGGGTTAGGTCTAGTCGTGAGGGTAAGGTTTAGGGTTAGCTTTAAGAGTTAGGGTTACGTTTAATGGTTAAGATTAGGATTAGGGTTAAGGGTTAGGGTAAGGCTTAGGGGTTAGGGTGAAGGGTTAGGGTCAAGGGTTAGGGTTTTTGTTAGGCATAGCGTTGGGGTTAGAAGTAAGGGTTACTGTCAGTGTTAGGGTTGTAGGTAGGGTTACGGTTAGGGTTAGCGGTTTAGAATTAGGGTTAGGGATTAGGTGTCACAGTGATGACTAGGAGATAGGGTTAGAATTATGGGATAGGGCTTGTTCTCAGGAAATGGGTTATGCATTAACGTTAGCATAAGAGGTTAAAGTTAGGCGCACGGTGAGGTTTACTTGTTAAGGGGAGAAATAGGAACAGGGTTCGGTGTTATGTTCAGGGTTAGGGTTATCTGTTAAAGGTATTGTTTATGCTTAGCGCACGGGCCCTGTCTGCATTAGGCGGGCGGGGGGAGTTTAGGGGGCTGGGTTTGTACCCGGGAACCCACTCTATCATACTCTGGGTATGGGCCCATGGGTTTCATGCAGGACACAGTGGTAGAGCCTCCTTTCACGCATGGCATGGGAGGATTGCAGGCTTTCTAAACTCTAAGAAAGCAAGAAGTCTGAGAATGAGATTTAGGGTTAGGATTCTGGTTAGGGTTAAGGATGAAGTTTAGTGTTAGGGTGAGGGCTTAGGGTTAGGGATTAGGGTTAGGGTTAAAGGTTACTCTTAGGTTTAACGGCTACACTTTGGTTTAGGGTTGAGGTTTACGGTTAGGGTTAAGATGAGGGGTTAGGGTTTGGTACAGGGTTAGGGTTAAGTGTTAGGTTTAGGGTTGAAGATTAGGATTAGGGTTAGGATTAAAGGTTAGCGTGAGAGTTAACGCTTAGGGTTAAGGTTAAGGGTTAGGGTTTAGGGTTAGGTTTAGGGTTAGTTTTAGGGTTAGAGTTATGTGCTATGGTTTGTGTTAGAGGTTAGGGTTAGATTTACTGGTCACGGTTAGGGTTACGTTTAGGGGTTAGCATTAGGGTTAGGGTTAGGGTTAGGGTTAAGGGATAGGATTAGGGTTAAGTGTTGGGCTTAGGGTTAGGGTTTAGTGTTAAGGTTAGCGTTAAGGATTAGGGTTAGGGTCAGTGTTAAATGCTTGGGTGCGGGTAATGGTTAGGGTCAGGGTTAAGGTTCACGGATAGGGTTAGTGTTAAGGGTTACGGGTAGGTTTAGGGTTCAGGGTTAGTGTTAGCATTAGTGCTGAAGGTTAGGATTAGGCGGTAGGTTAGATTTAGGGTTAGATCTAGGCGTTAGGGTAAGAGCTAGCGTTATGGTTAAGAGATAGGGTTAGGTTTAATGCTTAGGATTAGGGTTAGGGTTTGGGGTTAAAGTAAGTGTTAGGGGTTAGGTTTAAGGATCAAAAGTTAGGGTTATTTTTAGCTGTAGTGTTAGGGTTAGGGATAAGGGATCCCATTAGCAATAAGGGTCTTTCTTACTGTAGGGTTAAGGGTTAGGCTTAGAGTTAAAGGTTAAGGTTAGGGTCAGGGTTAAGATTTAGGGTGAGGGTTAACGGTTAGGGTAAATGTTAAGCGTTAGTGTTAGGGATTAGTGATTAGGGTTTTTGGTTAGTGTTAGGGTTAGCGGTTAGGAGTTAGTGTTTTATGAAGGGGTATGGTTAGAATTAGGATTGTGGTTAGAGTTAGGGTGAGGTATAGGGGTTAGGTTTAGGGGTTAGTTTTAGGGTAAAAGGATAGGATTAGAGTTAAGGGTTGGGCTTAGGTTTAGGGTTAAAGTTTACCGCTAGGGTTAGGGATAGGGTTCAGGGTTAGCTTTAGGGGTTCTGGTTAGGGTTAGGTGTTAGGTTAGTGTCAGGGTTAGGTCTAGTCGTGAGGGTAAGGTTTAGGGTTAGCTTTAAGAGTTAGGGTTAGGTTTAATGGTTAGGATTAGGATTAGGGTTAAGGGTTAGGGTAGGGCTTAGGGGTTAGGGTGAAGGGTTAGGGTCAAGGGTTAGGGTTTTTGTTAGGCATAGCGTTGGGGTTAGAAGTAAGGGTTACTGTCAGTGTTAGGGTTGTAGGTAGGGTTACGGTTAGGGTTAGCGGTTTAGAATTAGGGTTAGGGATTAGGTGTCACAGTGAGGACTAGGAGATAGGGTTAGAATTATGGGATGGGGTTGTTCTCAGGAAATGGTTTATGCATTAACGTTAGGATAAGAGGTTAAAGTTAGGCGCAGGGTGAGGTTTACCTCTTAAGGGGAGAAATAGCAACAGGGTTGGGTGTTATGTTCAGGGTTAGGGTTATCTGTTAAAGGTATTGTTTATGCTTAGCGCACGGACCCTGTCTGCATTAGGCGGGCGGGGGGAGTTTAGGGGGCTGGGATTGTACCCGGGAACCCACTCTATCATACTCTGGGTATGGGCCCGTGGGTTTCATGCAGGACACAGTGGTAGAGCCGCCTTTCACGCATGGCAAGGGAGGATTGCAGGGTTTCTAAACTCTAAGAAAGCAAGAAGTCTGAGAATTAGATTTAGGGTTAGGATTCTGGTTAGGGTTAAGGATGAAGTTTAGTGTTAGGGTGAGGGCTTTGTGTTAGGGATTAGGGTTAGGGTTAAAGGTTACTCTTAGGTTTAACGGTTACACTTTGGTTTAGGGTTGAGGTTTACGGTTAGGGTTAAGATGAGGGGTTAGTGTTTGGTACAGGGTTAGGGTTAAGTGTTAGGTTTAGGGTTGAAGATTAGGATTAGGGTTAGGATTAAAGGTTAGCGCGAGAGTTAACGCTTAGGGTTAAGGTTAAGTGTTAGGGTTTAGGGTAAGTTTTAGGGTTAGAGTTATGTGCTATGGTTTGTGTTAGAGGTTAGGGTTAGGTTTACTGGTCACGGTTAGGGTTACGTTTAGGGGGTATCATTAGGGTTATGGTTAGGGTTAGGGTTAAGGGATAGGATTAGGGTTAAGTGTTGGGCTTAGGGTTAGAGTTTAGTGTTAAGGTTACCATTAAGTATTAGGGTTAGGGTCACGGTTAAATGCTTGGGTGCGGGTAATGTTTAGGGTCAGGGTTTAGGTTCACGGATAGGGTTAGTGTTAAGGGATACGGGTAGGTTTAGGGTTCAGGGTTAGTGTTAGCATTAGGGCTTAAGGTTAGGATTAGGCGGTAGGTTAGATTTAGGGTTAGATCTAGGCGATAGGGTAAGGGCTAGCATTAGGGTTAAGAGATAGCGTTAGGTTTAATGCTTAGGATTACGGTTAGGGTTTGGGGTTAAAGTAAGTGTTAGGGGTTAGGTTTAAGGATTCAAGGTTAGGGTTATTTTTAGCTGTAGTGTTAGGGTTAGGGATAAGGGATCCCATTAGCATTAAGGGTCTTCCTTACTGTACGGTTAAGGGTTAGGCTTAGAGTTAAAGGTTAAGGTTAGTGTCAGGGTTAAGATTTAGGGTGAGGGTTAACGGTTAGGGTAAAGGTTAAGCGTTAGGTTTAGGGATTAGTGATTAGGGTTTTTGGTTAGGGTTAGGGTTAGGGTTAGTGTTAGGGTTAGCGGTTAGGAGTTAGTGTTTTATGAAGGGGTATGGTTAGAATTAGGATTGGGGTTAGAGTTAGGGTGAGGTGTAGGGGTTAGGTTTCGGGGTTAGTTTTAGGGTAAAAGGATAGGATTAGGGTTACGGGTTGGGCTTAGGTTTAGTGTTAAAGTTTACTGTTTGGGTTAGGGATAGGGTTCAGGGTTAGCTTTAGGGGTTCTGGTTAGGGTTAGGTGTTAGGTTAGTGTCAGGGTTAGGTCTAGTCGTGAGGGTAAGGTTTAGGGTTAGCTTTAAGAGTTAGGGTTACGTTTAATGGTTAAGATTAGGATTAGGGTTAAGGGTTAGGGTAAGGCTTAGGGGTTAGGGTGAAGGGTTAGGGTCAAGGGTTAGGGTTTTTGTTAGGCATAGCGTTGGGGTTAGAAGTAAGGGTTACTGTCAGTGTTAGGGTTGTAGGTAGGGTTACGGTTAGGGTTAGCGGTTTAGAATTAGGGTTAGAGATTAGGTGTCACAGTGATGACTAGGAGATAGGGTTAGAATTATGGGATAGGGGTTGTTCTCAGGAAATGGGTTATGCATTAACGTTAGCATAAGAGGTTAAAGTTAGGCGCACGGTGAGGTTTACGTGTTAAGGGGAGAAATAGGAACAGGGTTCGGTGTTATGTTCAGGGTTAGGGTTATCTGTTAAAGGTATTGTTTATGCTTAGCGCACGGGCCCTGTCTGCATTAGGCGGGCGGGGGGAGTTTAGGGGGCTGGGTTTGTACCCGGGAACCCACTCTATCATACTCTGGGTATGGGCCCATGGGTTTCATGCAGGACACAGTGGTAGAGCCTCCTTTCACGCATGGCATGGGAGGATTGCAGGCTTTCTAAACTCTAAGAAAGCAAGAAGTCTGAGAATGAGATTTAGGGTTAGGATTCTGGTTAGGGTTAAGGATGAAGTTTAGTGTTAGGGTGAGGGCTTAGGGTTAGGGATTAGGGTTAGGGTTAAAGGTTACTCTTAGGTTTAACGGCTACACTTTGGTTTAGGGTTGAGGTTTACGGTTAGGGTTAAGATGAGGGGTTAGGGTTTGGTACAGGGTTAGGGTTAAGTGTTAGGTTTAGGGTTGAAGATTAGGATTAGGGTTAGGATTAAAGGTTAGCGTGAGAGTTAACGCTTAGGGTTAAGGTTAAGGGTTAGGGTTTAGGGTTAGGTTTAGGGTTAGTTTTAGGGTTAGAGTTATGTGCTATGGTTTGTGTTAAAGGTTAGGGTTAGATTTACTGGTCACGGTTAGGGTTACGTTTAGGGGTTAGCATTAGGGTTAGGGTTAGGGTTAGGGTTAAGGGATAGGATTAGGGTTAAGTGTTGGGCTTAGGGTTAGGGTTTAGTGTTAAGGTTAGCGTTAAGGATTAGGGTTAGGGTCAGTGTTAAATGCTTGGGTGCGGGTAATGGTTAGGGTCAGGGTTAAGGTTCACGGATAGGGTTAGTGTTAAGGGTTACGGGTAGGTTTAGGGTTCAGGGTTAGTGTTAGCATTAGTGCTTAAGGTGAGGATTAGGCGGTAGGTTAGATTTAGGGTTAGATCTAGGCGTTAGGGTAAGAGCTAGCGTTACGGTTAAGAGATAGGGTTAGGTTTAATGCTTAGGATTAGGGTTAGGGTTTGGGGTTAAAGTAAGTGTTAGGGGTTAGGTTTAAGGATCAAAGGTTAGGGTTATTTTTAGCTGTAGTGTTAGGGTTAGGGATAAGGGATCCCATTAGCAATAAGGGTCTTTCTTACTGTAGGGTTAAGGGTTAGGCTTAGAGTTAAAGGTTAAGGTTAGGGTCAGGGTTAAGATTTAGGGTGAGGGTTAACGGTTAGGGTAAAGGTTAAGCGTTAGTGTTAGGGATTAGTGATTAGGGTTTTTGGTTAGTGTTAGGGTTAGCGGTTAGGAGTTAGTGTTTTATGAAGGGGTATGGTTAGAATTAGGATTGGGGTTAGAGTTAGGGTGAGGTATAGGGGTTAGGTTTAGGGGTTAGTTTTAGGGTAAAAGTATAGGATTAGGGTTACGGGTTGGGCTTAGGTTTAGGGTTAAAGTTTACTGCTAGGGTTAGGGATAGGGTTCAGGGTTAGCTTTAGGGGTTCTGGTTAGGGTTAGGTGTTAGGTTAGTGTCAGGGTTAGGTCTAGTCGTGAGGGTAATGTTTAGGGTTAGCTTTAAGAGCTGGGGTTAGGTTTAATGGTTAGGATTAGGATTAGGGTTAAGGGTTAGGGTAAGGCTTAGGGGTTAGGGTGAAGGGTTAGGGTCAAGGGTTAGGGTTTTTGTTAGGCATAGCGTTGGGGTTAGAAGTAAGGGTTACTGTCAGTGTTAGGGTTGTAGGTAGGGTTACGGTTAGGGTTAGCGGTTTAGAATTAGGGTTAGGGATTAGGTGTCACAGTGATGACTAGGAGATAGGGTTAGAATTATGGGATAGGGGTTGTTCTCAGGAAATGGGTTATGCATTAACGTTAGGATAAGAGGATAAAGTTAGGCGCACGGTGAGGTTTACGTGTTAAGGGGAGAAATAGGAACAGGGTTCGGTGTTATGTTCAGGGTTAGGGTTATCTGTTAAAGGTATTGTTTATGCTTAGCGCACAAGCCCTGTCTGCATTAGGCGGGAGGGGGGAGTTTAGAGGGCTGGGATTGAACCCGGGAACCCACTCTATCATACTCTGGGTATGGGCCCGTGGGTTTCATGCAGGACACAGTGGTAGAGCCTCCTTTCACGCATGGCATGGGAGGATTGCAGGCTTTCTAAACTCTAAGAAAGCAAGAAGTCTGAGAATTAGATTTAGGGTTAGATTCTGGTTAGGGTTAAGGATGAAGTTTAGTGTTAAGGTGAGGGCTTAGGGTTAGGGATTAGGGTTAGGGTTAAAGGTTATTCTTAGGTTTAACGGTTACACTTTGGTTTAGGGTTGAGGTTTACGGTTAGGGTTAAGATGAGGGGTTAGGGTTTGGTACAGGGTTAGGGTTAAGTGTTAGGTTTAGGGTTGAAGATTAGGATTAGGGTTAGGATTAAAGGTTAGCGTGAGAGTTAATGCTTAGTGTTAAGGTTAAGAGTTAGGGTTTAGGGTTAGGGTTAGGGTTAGGGTTAGTTTTAGGGTTAGAGTTATGTGCTATGGTTTGTGTTAGAGGTTAGGGTTAGGTTTACTGGTCACGGTTAGGGTTACATTTAGGGGGTAGCATTAGGGTTAGGGTTAGGGTTAAGGGATAGGATTAGGGTTAAGTGTGGGGCTTAGGGTTAGGGTTTAGTGTTAGGTTTATCATTAAGGATTAGGGTTAGAATCAGGGTTAAATGCTTGGGTGCGGTTAATGGTTAGGGTCAGGGTTAAGGTTCACGGATAGGGTTAGTGTTAAGGGTTACGGGTAGGTTTAGGGTTCAGGGTTAGTGTTAGGGTTAGTGCTTAAGGTTAGGATTAGGCAGTAGGTTAGATTTAGGGTTAGATCTAGGCGTTAGGGTAAGGGCTAGCGTTAGGGTTAAGAGATAGGGTTAGGTTTAATGCTTAGGATTAGGGTTAGGGTTTGAGGTTAAAGTAAGTGTTAGGGGTTAGGTGTAAGGATACAAGGTTAGGGTTATTTTTAGCTGTAGTGTTAGGGTTAGGGATAAGGGATCCCATTACCATTAAGGGTCTTCCTTACTGTAGGGTTAAGGGTTAGGCTTAGAGTTAAAGGTTAAGGTTAGGGTCAGTGTTAAGATTTAGGGTGAGGGTTAACGGTCAGGGTAAAGGTTAAGCGTTAGGGTTAGGGATTAGTGATTAGGGTTTTTGGTTAGTGTTAGGGTTAGCGGTTAGGCATTAGTGTTTTATGAAGGGTATGGTTAGAATTAGGATTGGTGTTAGAGTTAGGGTGAGGTATAGGGGTTAGGTTTAGTGGTTAGTTTTAGGGTAAAAGGATAGGATTAGGGTTACGGGTTGGGCTTAGGTTTAGGGTTAAAGTTTACTGCTGGGGTTAGAGATAGGGTTCAGGGTTAGCTTTAGGGGTTCTGGTTAGGGTTAGGTGTTAGGTTAGTGTCAGGGTTAGGTCTAGTCGTGAGGGTAAGGTTTAGGGTTAGCTTTAAGAGCTAGCGGTAGGTTTAATGGTTAGGATTGGGATTAGGGTTAAGGGTTAAGGTAAGGCTTAGGGGTTAGGGTGAAGGGTTAGGGTGAAGGGTTAGGGTTTTTGTTAGGCATAGCGTTGGGGTTAGAAGTAAGGGTTACTGTCAGTGTTAGGGTTGTAGGTAGGGTTACGGTTAGGGTTAGCGGTTTAGAATTAGGGTTAGGGATTAGGTGTCACAGTGATGACGAGGAGATACGGTTAGAATTATGGGATAGGGGTTGTTCTCAGGAAATGGGTTATGCATTAACGTTAGGATAAGAGGTTAAAGTTAGGCACACGGTGAGGTTTACGTGTTAAGGGGAGAAATAGGAACAGGGTTGGGTGTTATGTTCAGGGTTAGGGTTATCTGTTAAAGGTATTGTTTATGCTTAGCGCACGGGCCCTGTCTGCATTAGGCGGGCGGGGGGAGTTTAGGGGGCAGGGATTGTACCCGGGAACCCACTCTATCATCCTCTGGGTATGGGCTCGTGGGTTTCATGCAGGACACAGTGGTAGAGCCTCCTTTCACGCATGGCATGGGAGGATTGCAGGCTTTCTAAACTCTAAGAAAGCAAGAAGTCTGAGAATTGGATTTAGGGTTAGGATTCTGGTTAGGGTTAAGGATGAAGTTTAGTGTTAGGGTGAGGGCTTAGGGTTAGAGATTAGGGTTAGGGTTAAAGGTTACTCTTAAGTTTATCGGTTACCCTTTCGTTTAGGGTTGAGCTTTATGGTTAGTTTTAAGATGAGGGGTTAGGGTTTGGTACAGGGTTAGGGTTAAGTGTTAGGTTTAGGGTTGAAGATTAGGATTAGGGTTAGGATTAAAGGTTAGCGTGAGAGTTAACGCTTAGGGTTAAGGTTAAGAGTTAGGGTTTAGGGTCAGGGTTAGGGTTAGTTTTAGGGTTAGAGTTAAGTGCTATGGTTTGTGTTAGAGGCTAGGGTTAGGTTTACTGGTCACGGTTAAGGTTACGTTTAGGGGTTAGCATTAGGGTTAGTGTTAGGGTTAGGGTTAAGGGATAGGATTAAGGTTAAGTGTTGGGCTTAGGGTTAGGATTTAGTGTTAAGGTTAGCATTAAGTATTAGGGTTAGGGTCAGGGTTAAATGCTTGGGTGCGGGTAATGGTTAGGGTCAGGGTTTAGGTTCACGGATAGGGTTAGTGTTAAGGGTTACGGGTGGTTTTAGGTTCAGAGTTACTGTTAGCATTAGGGCTTAAGGTTAGGATTAGGCGGTAGGTTAGATTTAGGGTCAGATCTAGGCGTTAGGGTAAGGGCTAGCGTTAGGGTTAAGAGATAGGGTTAGGTGTAAAGCTTAGGATTAGCTTTAGGGTTTGGGGTTAAAGTAAGTGTTAGGGGTTAGGTTTAAGGATCCAAGGTTAGGGTAATTTTTAGCTGTAGTGTTAGGGTTAGGGATAAGGGATCCCATTAGCATTAAGGGTCTTCCTTACTGTAGGGTTAAGGGTTAGGCTTAGAGTTAAAGGTTAAGGTTAGGGTCACTGTTAAGATTTAGGGTGAGGGTTAACGGTTAAGGTAAAGGTTAAGCGTTAGGGTTAGGGATTAGTGATTAGGGTTTTTGGTTAGTGTTAGGGTTAGCGGTTAGGAGTTAGTGTTTTATGAAGGGGTATGGTTAGAATTAGGATTGGGGTTAGAGTTAGGGTGAGGTATAGGGGTTAGGTTTAGGGGTTAGTTTTAGGGTAAAAGGATAGGATTAGGGTTACGGGTTGGGCTTAGGTTTAGGGTTAAAGTTTACTGCTGGAGTTAGGGATAGGGTTCAGGGTTAGCTTTAGGAGTTCTGGTTAGGGTAAGGTGTTAGGTTAGTGTCAGGGTTAGGTCTAGTCGTGAGGGTAAGGTTTAGGGTTAGCTTTAAGACCTAGGGTTAGGTTTAATGGTTAGGATTAGGATTAGGGTTAGCATTAAGGATTAGGGTTAGGGCAGGGTTAAATGCTTGGGTGCTTGTAATGGTTAGGGTCAGGGTTAAGGTTCACGGATAGTGTTAGTGTTAAGGGTTACGGGTAGGTTTAGGGTTCAGGGTTAGTGTTAGCATTAGGGCTTAATGTTAGGATTAGGCGGTAGGTTAGATTTAGGGTTAGATCTAGGCGTTAGGGTAAGGGCTAGCGTTAGGGTTAAGAGATAGGGTTAGGTTTAATGCTTAGGATTAGGGTTAGGGTTTGGGGTTAAAGTAAGTGTTAGGGGTTAGGTTTAAGGATCCAAGGTTAGGGTTATTTTTAGCTGTAGTGTTAGGGTTAGGGATAAGGGATCCCATTAGCATTAAGGGTCTTCCTTACTGTAGGGTTAAGGGTTAGGCTTAGAGTTAAAGGTTAAGGTTAGGGTCAGTGTTAAGATTTAGGGTAAGGGCTAACGGTCAGGGTAAAGGTTAAGCGTTAGGGTTAGGGATTAGTGATTAGGGTTTTTGGTTAGAGTTAGGGTTAGCGGTTAGAAGTTAGTGTTTTATGAAGGGGTATGGTTAGAATTAGGATTGGGTTTAGAGTTAGGGTGAGGTATAAGGGTTAGGTTAGGGGTTAGTTTTAGGGTAAATGGATAGGATTAGGGTTACGGGTTGGGCTTAGGTTTAGGGTTAAAGTTTACTGCTAGGGTTAGGGATAGGGTTCAGGGTTAGCTTTAGGGGTTCTGGTTAGGGTTAGGTGTTAGTTTAGTGTCAGGGTTAGGTCTAGTCGTGAGGGTAAGGTTTAGGGTTAGCTTTAAGAGCTATTTTTAGGTTTAATGGTTAGGAGTAGGATTCGGGTTAAGGGTTAGGGTAAGGCTTAGGGGTTAGGGTGAAGGGTTAGGGTCAAGGGTTAGGGTTTTTGTTAGGCATAGCGTTGGGGTTAGAAGTAAGGGTTACTGTCAGTGTTAGGGTTGTAGGTAGGGTTAGGTTAGGGTTAGCAGTTTAGAATTAGGGTTGGGGATTAGGTGTCACAGTGATGACTAGGAGATAGGGTTAGAATTATGGGATAGGGGTTGTTCTCAGGAAATGGGTTATGCATTAACGTTAGGATAAGAGGTTAAAGTTAGGCGCACGGTGAGGTTTACGTGTTAAGGGGAGAAATAGGAACAGGGTTGGATGTTATGTTCAGGATTAGGGTTATCTGTTAAAGGTATTGTTTATGTTTAGCGCACAGGCCCTGTCTGCATTAGGCAGGCGGGGGGAGTTCAGGGGGCTGGGATTGTACCCGGGAACCCACTCTATCATACTCTGGCTATGGGCCCGTGGGTTTCATGCAGGACACAGTGGTAGAGCCTCCTTTCACGCATGGCATGGGAGGATTGCAGGCTTTCTAAACTCTAAGAAAGCAAGAAATCTGAGAATTAGATTTAGGGTTAGGATTATGGTTAGGGTTAAGGATGAAGTTTAGTGTTAGGGTGAGGGCTTAGGGTTAGGGATTAGGGTTAGGGTTAAAGGTTACTCTTAGGTTTAACGGTTACACTTTGGTTTAGGGTTGAGGTTTACGGTTAGGGTTAAGATGAGGGGTTAGGGTTTGGTACAGGTTTAGGGTTAAGTGTTAGGTTTAGGGTTGAAGATTAGGATTAGGGTTAGGATTAAAGGTTAGCGTGAGAGTTAACGCTTAGGGTTAAGGTTAAGAGTTATTGTTTAGGGTTAGGGTTAGTGTTAGGGTTAGGGTTAGTTTTAGGGTTAGAGTTATGTGCTATGGTTTGTGTTAGAGGTTAGGGTTAGGTTTACTGGTCACGGTTAGGGTTGCGTTTAGGGTGTAGCATTAGGGTTAGGGTTAGGGTTAAGGGATAGGATTAGGGATAAGTGTTGGGCTTAGGGTTAGGGTTTAGTGTTAGGGTTAGCATTAAGGATTAGGGTTAGGGTCAGGGTTAAATGCTTGGGTGCGGGTAATGGTTAGGGTCAGGGTTAAGGTTCACGGATAGGGTTATTGTTAAGGGTTACGGGTAGGTTTAGGGTTCAGGGTTAGTGTTAGCATTAGGGGTTAAGGTTAGGATTAGGCGGTAGGTTAGATTTAGGGTTAGATCTAGGCGTTAGGGTAAGGGCTAGCGTTAGGGTTAAGAGATAGGGTTAGGTTTAATGCTTAGGATTAGGGTTAGGGTTTGGGGTTAAAGTAAGTGTTAGGGGTTAGGTTTAAGGATCCAAGCTTAGGGTTATTTTTAGCTGTAGTGTTAGGGTTAGAGATAAGGGATCCCATTAGCATTAAGGGTCTTCCTTACTGTAGGGTTAGGGTTAGGCTTAGAGTTAAAGGTTAAGGTTAGGGTCAGTGTTAAGATTTAGGGTGAGGGTTAACGGTTAGGGTAAAGGGTAAGCGTTAGGGTTAGGGATTAGTGATTAGGGTTTTTGGTTAGTGTTAGGGTTAGTGGTTAGGAGTTAGTGTTTTATGAAGGGGTATGGTTGGAATTAGGATTGGGGTTAGAGTTAGGGTGAGGTATAGGGGTTAGGTTTAGGGGTTAGTTTTAGGGTAAAAGGATAGGATTAGGGTTACGGGTTGGGCTTAGGTTTAGGGTTAAAGTTTACTGCTAGGGTTAGGGATAGGGTTCAGGGTTAGCTTTAGGGGTTCTGGTTAGTGTTAGGTGTTAGGTTAGTGTCAGGGTTAGGTCTAGTCGTGAGGGTAAGGTTTAGGGTTAGCTTTAAGAGCTAGGATTAGGTTTAATGGTTAGGATTAGGATTAGGGTTAAGAGTTAGGGTAAGGCTTAGGGGTTAGGGTGAAGGGTTGGGGTCAAGGGTTAGGGTTTTTGTTAGGCATAGCGTTGGGGTTAGAAGTAAGGGTTACTGTCAGTGTTAGGGTTGTTGGTAGGGTTACGGTTAGGGTTAGCGGTTTAGAATTAGGGTTAGGGATTAGGTGTCACAGTGATGACTAGGAGATAGGGTTAGAATTATGGGATAGGGGTTGTTCTCATTAAATGGGTTATGCATTAACGTTAGGATAAGAGGTTAAAGTTAGGCGCACGGTGAGGTTTACGTGTTAAGGGGAGAAATAGGAACAGGGTTGGGTGTTATGTTCAGGGTTAGGGTTATCTGTTAAAGGTATTCTTTATGCTTAGCGCACGGGCCCTGTCTGCATTAGGCGGGTGGGGGGAGTTTAGGGGGCTGGGATTGTACCCGGGAACCCGCTCCATCATACTCTGGGTATGGGCCCGTGGGTTTCATGGAGGACATAGTGGTAGAGCCTCCTTTCACGCATGGCATGGGAGGATTGCAGGCTTTCTAAACTCTAAGAAAGCAAGAAGTCTGAGAATTAGATTTAGGGTTAGGATTATAGTTAGGGTTAAGGATGAAGTTTAGTGTTAGGGTGTGGGCTTAGGGTTAGGTCTTAGGGTTAGGGTTAAAGTTTACACTTAGGTTTAACGGCTACACTTTGGTTTAGGGTTGAGGTTTACTGTTAGGGTTAAGATGAGGGGTAAGGGTTTGGTACAGGGTTAGGGTTAAGTGTTAGGTTTAGGGTTGAAGATTAGGATTAGGGTTAGGATTAAAGGTTAGCGTGAGAATTAACGCTTAGGGTTAAGGTTAAGAGTTAGGGTTTAGGGTTAGGTTTAGGGTTAGGGTTAGTTTTAGGGTTAGAGTTATGTGCTATGGTTTGTGTTAGAGGTTAGGGTTAGGTTTACTGGTCACAGTTAGGGTTAGGTTTAGGGGTTAGCATTAGGGTTAGAGTTAGGGTTAAGGGATAGGATTAGGGATAAGTGTTGGGCTTAGGGTTAGGGTTTAGTGTTAGGGTTAGCATTAAGGATTAGGGTTAGGGTCAGGGTTAAATGCCTGGGTGCGCGTAATGGTTAGGGTCAGGGTTAAAGGTCATGGACAGGGTTATTGTTAAGGGTTACGGGTAGCTTTAGGGTTCAGGGTTAGTGTTAGCATTAGTGCTTAAGGATAGGATTAAGCGGTAGGTTAGATTTAGGGTTAGATCTAGGCGTTAGGGTAAGGGCTAGCGTTAGGGTTAAGAGATAGGGTTAGGTTTAATGCTTAGGATTAGGGTTAGGGAATGGGGTTAAAGTAAGTGTTAGGGGTTAGGTTTAAGGATCCAAGGTTAGGGTTATTTTTAGCTGTAGTGTTAGGGTTAGGGATAAGGGATCCCATTAGCATTAAGGGTCTTCCTTACTGTAGGGTTAAGGGTTAGGCTTAGAGTTAAAGGTTAAGGTTAGGATCAGTGTTAAGATTTAGGGTGAGAGTTAACGGTTAGGGTAAAGGATAAGCGTTAGGTTTAGGGATTAGTGATTAGGGTTTTTGGTTAGTGTTAGGGTTAGCGGTTAGGAGTTAGTGTTTTATGAAGGGGTATGGTTAGAATTAGGATTGGGGTTAGAGTTAGGGTGAGGTATAGGGGTTAGGTTTAGGGGTTAGTTTTAGGGTAAAAGGATAGGATTAGGGTTACGGGTTGGGCTTAGGTTTAGGGTTAAAGTTTACTGCTGGGGTTAGGGATAGGGTTCAGCGTTAGCTTTAGGGGTTCTGGTTAGGGTTAGGTGTTAGGTCAGTGTCAGGGTTAGGTCTAGTCGTGAGGGTAAGGTTTAGGGTTAGCTTTAAGAGCTAGGGTTAGGTTTAATGGTTAGGATTAGGATTAGGGTTAAGGGTTAGGTAAGGCTTAGGGGTTAGGGTGAAGGGTTAGGGTCAAGGGTTAGGGTTTTTGTTAGGCATAGCGTTGGGGTTAGAAGTAAGGGTTACTGTCAGTGTTAGGGTTGTAGGTAGGGTTACGGTTAGGGTTAGCGGTTTAGAATTAGGGTTAGGGATTAGGTGTCACAGTGATGACTAGGAGATAGGGTTAGAATTATGGGATAGGGGTTGTTCTCAGAAATGGGTTATGCAATAACGTTAGGATAAGAGGTTAAAGTTAGGCGCACGGTGAGGTTTACGTGTTAAGGGGAGAAATAGGAACAGGGTTGGGTGTTATGTTCAGGGTTAGGGTTATCTGTTAAAGGTATTGTTTATGCTTAGCGCACGGGCCCTGTCTGCATTAGGCGGGCGGGGGGAGTTTAGGGGGCTGGGATTGTACCCGGAATCCCACTCTATCATACTCTGGGTATGGGCCCGTGGGTTTCATGCAGGACACAGTGGTAGAGCCTCCTTTCATGCATGGCATGGGAGGATTGCAGGCTTTCTAAACTCTAATAAAGCAAGAAGGCTGAGAATTAGATTTAGGTTTAGGATTATGGTTAGGGTTAAGGATGAAGTTTAGTGTTAGGGTGAGGGCTTAGGGTTAGGGATTAGGGTTAGGGTTAAAGGTTACTCTTAGGTTTAACGGCTACACTTTGGTTTAGGGTTGAGGTTTACTGTTAGGGTTAAGATGAGGGGTTAGGGTTTGGTACAGGGTTAGGGTTAAGTGTTAGGTTTAGGGTTGAAGATTAGGATTAGGGTTAGGATTAAAGGTTAGCGTGAGAATTAACGCTTAGGGTTAAGGTTAAGAGTTAGGGTTTAGGGTTAGGTTTAGGGTTAGGGTTAGTTTTAGGGTTAGAGTTATGTGCTATGGTTTGTGTTAGAGGTTAGGGTTAGGTTTACTTGTCACGGTTAGGGTTAGGTTTAGGGGTTAGCATTAGGGTTAGAGTTAGGGTTAAGGGATAGGATTAGGGATAAGTGTTGGGCTTAGGGTTAGGGTTTAGTGTTAGGGTTAGCATTAAGGATTAGGGTTAGGGTCAGGGTTAAATGCCTGGGTGCGCGTAATGGTTAGGGTCAGGGTTAAAGTTCACGGACAGGGTTATTGTTAAGGGTTACGGGTAGCTTTAGGGTTCAGGGTTAGTGTTAGCATTAGTGCTTAAGGATAGGATTAAGCGGTAGGTTAGATTTAGGGTTAGATCTAGGCGTTAGGGTAAGGGCTAGCGTTAGGGTTAAGAGATAGGGTTAGGTTTAATGCTTAGGATTAGGGTTAGGGAATGGGGTTAAAATAAGTGTTAGGGGTTAGGTTTAAGGATCCAAGGTTAGGGTTATTTTTAGCTGTAGTGTTAGGGTTAGGGATAAGGGATCCCATTAGCATTAAGGGTCTTCCTTACTGTAGGGTTAAGGGTTAGGCTTAGAGTTAAAGGTTAAGGTTAGGATCAGTGTTAAGATTTAGGGTGAGAGTTAACGGTTAGGGTAAAGGATAAGCGTTAGGTTTAGGGATTAGTGATTAGGGTTTTTGGTTAGTGTTAGTGTTAGCGGTTAGGAGTTAGTGTTTTATGAAGGGGTATGGTTAGAATTAGGATTGGGGTTAGAGTTAGGGTGAGGTATAGGGGTTAGGTTTAGGGGTTAGTTTTAGGGTAAAAGGATAGGATTAGTGTTACGGGTGGGGCTTATGTTTAGGGTTAAAGTTTACTGCTAGGGTTAGGGATAGGGCTCAGGGTTAGCTTTAGGGGTTCTTGTTAGGGTTAGGTGTTAGGTTAGTGTCAGGGTTAGGTCTAGTCGTGAGGGTAAGGTTTAGGGTTAGCTTAAGAGCTAGGGTTACGTTTAATGGTTAGGATTAGGATTAGGGTTAAGGGTTAGGGTAAGGCTTAGGGGTTAGGGTGAAGGGTTAGGGTCAAGGGTTAGGGTTTTTGTTAGGCATAGTGTTGGGGTTAGAAATAAGGGTTACTGTCAGTGTTAGGGTTGTAGGTAGGGTTACGGTTAGGGTTAGCGGTTTAGAATTAGGGTTAGGGATTACGTGTCACAGTGATGACTAGGAGATAGGGTTAGAATTAAGGGATAGGGGTTGTTCTCAGGAAATGGGTTATGAATTAACGTTAGGATAAGAGGTTAAAGTTAGGCGCACGGTGAGGTTTACGTGTTAAGGGGAGAAATAGGAACAGGGTTGGGTGTTATGTTCAGGGTTAGGGTTATCTGTTAAAGGTATTGTTTATGCTTAGCGCACGGGCCCTGTCTGCATTAGGCGGGCGGGGGGAGTTTAGGGGGCTGGGATTGTACCCAGGAACCCACTCTATCATACTCTGGGTATGGGCCCGTGGGTTTCATGCAGGACACAGTGGTAGAGCCTCCTTTCTCGCGTGGCATGGGAGGATTGCAGGCTTTCTAAACTCTAAGGAAGCAAGAAGTCTGAGAATTAGATTTAGGGTTAGGATTCTGGTTAGGGTTAAGGATGAAGTTTAGTGTTAGGGTGAGGGCTTAGGGTTAGGGATTAGGGTTAGGGTTAAAGGTTACTCTTAGGTTTAACGGTTACACTTTGGTTTAGGGTTGAGGTTTAGGGTTAGGGTTAAGATGAGGGGTTAGGGTTTGGTACAGGGTTAGGGTTAAGAGTTAGGTTTGGGGTTGAAGATTAGGATTAGGGTTAGGATTAAAGGTTAGCGTGAGAGTTAACGCTTAGGGTTAAGGTTAAGAGTTAGGGTTTATGGTTAGGGTTAGGGTTAGGGTTAGTTTTAGGGTTAGAGTTATGTGCTATGGTTTGTGTTAGAGGTTAGGGTTAGGTTTACTGGTCATGGTTAGGGTTAGGTTTAGGGGGTAGCATTAGGGTTAGGGTTAGGTTTAATGGATAGGATTAGAGATAAGTGTTGGGCTTAGGGTTAGGTTTTAGTGTTAGGGTTAGCATTAAGGATTAGGGTTAGGGTCAGGGTTAAATGTTTGGGTGCGGGTAATGGTTAGGGTCAGGGTTTAGGTTCACGGATAGTGTTAGTGTTAAGGGTTACGGGTAGGTTTAGGGTTCAGGGTTAGTGTTAACATTAGGGCTTAAGGTTAGGATTAGGCGGTAGGTTAGATTTAGGGTTAGATCTAGGCGTTAGGGTAAGGGCTAGCGTTAGGGTTAAGAGATAGGGTTAGGTTTAATGCTTAGGATTAGGGTTAGGGTTTGGGGTTAAAGTAAGTGTTAGGGGTTAGGTTTAAGGATCCAAGGTTAGGGTTATTTTTAGCTGTAGTGTTAGGGTTAGGGATAAGGGATCCCATTAGCATTAAGGGTCTTCCTTACTGTAGGGTTAAGGGTTAGGCTTAGAGTTAAAGGTTAAGGTTAGGGTCAGTGTTAAGATTTAGGGTGAGGGTTAACGGTTAGGGTAAAGGTTAAGCGTTAGGGTTAGGGATTAGTGATTAGGGTTTTTGGTTAGTGTTAGGGTTAGCGGTTAGGAGTTAGTGTTTTATGAAGGGGTATGGTTAGAATTAGGATTGGGGTTAGAGTTAGGGTGAGGTATAGGGGTTAGGTTTAGGGATTAGTTTTAGGGTAAAAGGATAGGATTAGGGTTACGGGTTGGGCTTAGGTTTAGGGTTAAAGTTTACTGCTAGGGTTAGGGATAGGGTTCAGGGTTAGCTTTAGGGGTTCTGGTTAGGGTTAGGTGTTAGGTTAGTGTCAGGGTTAGGTCTAGTCGTGAGGGTAAGGTTTAGGGTTAGCTTTAAGAGCTAGGGTTAGGTTTAATGTTTAGGAATAGGATTAGGGTTAAGGGTTAGGGTAAGGCTTAGCGGTTAGGTTGAAGGGTTAGGGTCAAGGGTTAGGGTTTTTGTTAGGCATAGCGTTGGGGTTAGAAGTAAGGGTTACTGTCAGTGTTAGGGTTGTAGGTAGGGTTACGGTTAGGGTTAGCGGTTTAGAATTAGGGTTAGGGATTAGGTGTCACAGTGATGACTAGGAGATAGGGTTAGAATTATGGGATAGGGGTTGTTCTCAGGAAATGGGTTATGCATTAACGTTAGGATAAGAGGTTAAAGTTAGGCGCACGGTGAGGTTTACGTGTTAAGGGGAGAAATAGGAACAGGGTTGGGTGTTATGTTCAGGGTTAGGGTTATCTGTTAAAGGTATTGTTTATGCTTAGCGCACAAGCCCTGTCTGCATTAGGCGGGCGGGGGGAGTTTAGGGGGCTGAGATTGTACCCGGGAACCCACTCTATCATACTCTGGGTATGGGCCCGTGGGTTTCATGCAGGACACAGTGGTAGAGCCTCCTTTCACGCATGGCATGGGAGGATTGCAAGCTTTCTAAACTCTAAGAAAGCAAGAAGTCTGAGAATTAGATTTAGGGTTAGGATTCTGGTTAGGGTTAAGGATGAAGTTTAGTGTTAGGGTGAGGGCTTAGGGTTAGGGATTAGGGTTAGGGATAAAGATTACGCTTAGGTTTAATGGTTACACTTTGGTTTAGGGTTGAGGTTTACGGTTAGGGTTAAGATGAGGGGTTAGGGTTTGGTACAGGGTTAGGGTTAAGTGTTAGGTTTAGGGTTGAAGATTAGGATTAGGGTTAGGATTAAAGGTTAGCGTGAGAGTTAACGCTTAGGGTTAAGTTTAAGATTTAGGGTTAGGGTTAGGTTTAGGGTTAGTTTTAGGGTTAGAGTTAAGTGCTATGGTTTGTGTTAGAGGTTAGGGTTAGGTTTACTGGTCACGGTTAGGGTTACGTTTAGGGGGTAGCATTAGTTTTAGGGTTTGGGTTACGGGATAGGGTTAGGGGTAAGTGTTGGGCTTAGGGTTAGGATTTAGTGTTAGGGTTAGCATTAAGGATTAGGGTTAGGGTCAGGGTTAAATGCTTGGGTGCGGGTAATGGTTAGGGTCAGGGTTTAGGTTCACGGATAGGGTTAGTGTTAAGGGTTACGGGTAGGTTTATGGTTCAGGGTTAGAGTTAGCATTAGGGCTTAAGGTTAGGATTAGGCGGTAGGTTAGATTTAGGGTTAGATCTAGGCGTTAGGGTAAGGGCTAGCGTTAGGGTTAAGAGATAGGGTTAGGTTTAATGCTTAGGATTAGGGTTAGGGTTTGGGGTTAAAGTAAGTGTTAGGGGTTAGGTTTAAGGATCCAAGGTTAGGGTTATTTTTAGCTGTAGTGTTAGGGTTAGGGATAAGGGATCCCATTAGCATTAAGGGTCTTCCTTACTGTAGGGTTAAGGGTTAGGCTTAGAGTTAAAGGTTAAGGTTAGGGTCAGTGTTAAGATTTAGGGTGAGGGTTAACGGTTAGGGTAAAGGTTAAGCATTAGGGTTAGGGATTAGTGATTAGGGTTTTTGGTTAGAGTTAGGGTTAGCGGTTAGGAGTTAGTGTTTTATGAAGGGGTATGGTTAGAATTAGGATTGGGGTTAGAGTTAGGGTGAGGTATAGGGGTTAGGTTTAGGGGTTAGTTTTAGGGTAAAATGATAGGATTAGGGTTACGGGTTGGGCTTAGGTTTAGGGTTAAAGTTTACTGCTAGGGTTAGGGATAGGGTTCAGGGTTAGCTTTAGGGGTTCTGGTTAGGGTTAGGTGTTAGGTTAGTGTCAGGGTTAGGTCTAGTCGTGAGGGTACGGTTTAGGGTTAGCTTTAGGAGCTAGGGTTAGGTTTAATGGTTAGGATTAGGATTAGGGTTAAGGGTTAGGGTAAGGCTTAGGGGTTAGGGTGAAGGGTTAGGGTCAAGGGTTAGGGTTTTTGTTAGGCATAGCGTTGGGGTTAGAAGTAAGGTTTACTGTCAGTGTTAGGGTTGTAGGTAGGGTTACGGTTAGGGTTAGCGGTTTAGAATTAGGGTTAGGGATTAGGTGTCACAGTGATGACTAGGGGATAGGGTTAGAATTATGGGATAGGGGTTGTTCTCAGGAAATGGGTTATGCATTAACGTTAGGATAAGAGGTTAAAGTTAGGCGCACGGTGAGGTTTACGTGTTAAGGGGAGAAATAGGAACAGGGTTGGGTGTTATGTTCAGGGTTAGGGTTATCTGTTAAAGGTATTGTTTATGCTTAGCGCACGGGCCCTGTCTGCATTAGGTGGGCGGGGGGAGTTTAGGGGGCTGGGATTGTACCCGGGAACCCACTCTATCATACTCTGGGTATGGGCCCGTGGGTTTCATGCAGGACCCAGTGGTAGAGCCTCCTTTCACGCATGGCATGGGAGGATTGCAGGCTTTCTAAACTCTAAGAAAGCAAGAAGTCTGAGAATTAGATTTAGGGTTATGATTATGGTTAGGGTTAAGGATGAAGTTTAGTGTTAGGGTGAGGGCTTAGGGTTAGGGATTAGGGTTAGGGTTAAAGGTTACTCTTAGGTTTAACGGTTACACTTTGGTTTAGGGTTGAGGTTTACGGTTAGGGTTAAGATGAGGGGTTAGGGTTTGGTACAGGGTTAGGGTTAAGTGTTAGGTTTAGGGTTGAAGATTAGGATTAGGGTTAGGATTAAAGGTTAGCGTGAGAGTTAACGCTTACTGTTAACGTTAAGAGTTAGGGTTTAGGGTTAGGGTTAGGGTTAGGGTTAAGGATGAAATTTAGTGTTAGGGTGAGGGCTTAGGGTTAGGGATTAAGGTTGGGGTTAAAAGTTACTCTTAGGTTTAACGGTTACACTTTGGTTTAGGGTTGAGGTTTACGGTTAGGGTTAAGATGAGGGGTTAGGTTTTGGTACAGGGTTAGGGTTTAGTGTTAGGTTTAGGGTTGAAGATTAGGATTAGGGTTAGGATTAAAGGTTAGCGTGAGAGTTAACGCTTAGGGTTAAGGTTAAGGGTTAGGGTTTAGGGTTAGGTTTAGGGTTAGGGTTAGTTTTAGGGTTAGAGTTATGTGCTATGGCTTGTGTTAGAGGTTAGGGTTAGGTTTACTGGTCACGGTTAGGGTTACGTTTAGGGGTTAGCATTAGGGTTAGGGTTAGGGTTAGGGGATAGGATTAGGGTTAAGTGTTGGGCTTAGGGTTAGGGTTTAGTGTTAAGGTTGGCATTAAGGATTAGGGTTAGGGTCACCGTTAAATGCTTGGGTGCGGGTAATGGTTAGGGTCAGGGTTTAGGTTCACGGATAGGGTTAGTGTTAAGTGTTACGGGTAGGTTTAGGGTTCAGGGTTAGTGTTAGCATTAGGGCTTAAGGTTAGGATTAGGCGGTAGGTTAGATTTAGGGTTAGATCTAGGCGTTAGGGTAAGGTCTAGCGTTAGGGTTAAGAGATAGGGTTAGGTTTAATGCTTAGGATTAGGGTTAGGGTTTGGGGTTAAATTAAGTGTTAGGGGTTAGGTTTAAGGATCCAAGGTTAGGGTTATTTTTAGCTGTAGTGTTAGGGTTAGGGATAAGGGATCCCATTAGCATTAAGGGTCTTCCTTACTTTAGGGTTAAGGGTTAGGCTTAGAGTTAAAGGTTAAGGTTAGGGTCAGTGTTAAGATTTAGGGTGAGGGTTAACGGTTAGGGTAAAGGTTAAGCGTTAGGGTTAGGGATTAGTGATTAGGGTTTTTGGTTAGTGTTAGGGTTAGCGGTTAGGAGTTAGTGTTTTATGAAGGGGTATGGTTAGAATTAGGATTGGGGTTAGAGTTAGGGTGAGGTATAGGGGTTAGGTTTAGGGGTTAGTTTTAGGGTAAAAGGATAGGATTAGGGTTACGGGTTGGGCTTAGGTTTAGGGTTAAAGTTTACTGCTAGGGTTAGGGATAGGGTTCAGGGTTAGCTTTAGGGGTTCTGGTTAGGGTTAGGTGTTAGGTTAGTGTCAGGGTTAGGTCTAGTCGTGAGGGTAAGGTTTAGGGTTAGCTTTAAGAGCTAGAGTTAGGTTTAATGGTTAGGATTAGGATTAGGGTTAAGGGTTAGGGTAAGGCTTAGGGGTTAGGGTGAAGGTTTAGGGTCAAGGGTTAGGGTTTATGTTAGGCAGAGCGTTGGGGTTAGAAGTAAGGGTTACTGTCAGTGTTAGGGTTGTAGGTAGGGTTACGGTTAGGGTTAGCGGTTTAGAATTAGGGTTAGGGATTAGGTGTCACAGTGATGACTAGGAGATAGGGTTAGAATTATGGGATAGGGGTTGTTCTCAGGAAATGGGTTATGCATTAACGTTAGGATAAGAGGTTAAAGTTAGGCGCACGGTGAGGTTTACGTGTTAAGGGGAGAAATAGGAACAGGGTTGGGTGTTATGTTCAGGGTTAGGGTTATCTGTTAAAGGTATTGTTTATGCTTAGCGCACGGGCCCTGTCTGCATTAGGCGGGCGGGGGGAGTTTAGGGGGCTGGGATTGTACCCGGGAACCCACTCTATCATACTCTGCGTATGGGCCCGTGGGTTTCATGCAGGACACAGTGGTAGAGCCTCCTTTCACGCATGGCATGGGAGGATTGCAGGCTTTCTAAACTCTAAGAAAGCAAGAAGTCTGAGAATTAGATTTAGGGTTAGGATTCTGGTTAGGGTTAAGGATGAAGTTTAGTGTTAGGGTGAGGGCTTAGGGTTAGGGATTAGGGTTAGGGTTAAAGGTTACTCTTAGGTTTAACGGTTACACTTTGGTTTAGGGTTGAGGTTTACGGTTAGGTTTAAGATGAGGGGTTAGGGTGTGGTACAGGGTTAGGGTTAAGTGTTAGGTTTAGGTTTGAAGATTAGGATTAGGGTTAGGATTAAAGGTTAGCGTGAGAGTTAATGCTTAGGGTTAAGGTTAAGACTTAGGGTTTAGGGTTAGGGTTAGGGTTAGTTTTAGGGTTAGAGTTAAGTGCTATGGTTTGTGTTAGAGGTTAGGGTTAGGTTTACTGGTCACGGTTAGGGTTACGTTTAGGGGGTAGCATTACTTTTTGGGTTAGGGTTAAGGGATAGGATTAGGGGTAATTGTTGGGCTTACGGTTAGGGTTTAGTGTTAGGGTTAGCATTAAGGATTAGGGTTAGGGTCAGGGTTAAATGCTTGGGTGCGGGTAATGGTTAGGGTCAGGGTTTAGGTTCACGGATAGGGTTAGTGTTAAGGGTTACGGGTAGGTTTAGGGTTCAGGGTTAGTGTTAGCATTAGGGCTTAAGGTTAGGATTAGGCGGTAGGTTAGATTTAGGGTTAGATGTAGGCGTTAGGGTAAGGGCTAGCGTTAGGGTTAAGAGATAGGGTTAGGTTTAATGCTTAGGATTAGGGTTAGGGTTTGGGGTTAAAGTAAGTGTTAGGGGTTAGGTTTAAGGATCCAAGGTTAGGGTTATTTTTAGCTGTAGTGTTAGGGTTAGGGATAAGGGATCCCATTAGCATTAAGGGTCTTCCTTACTGTAGGGTTAAGGGTTAGGCTTAGAGTTAAAGGTTAAGGTTAGGGTCAGTGTTAAGATTTAGGGTGAGGGTTAACGGTTAGGGTAAAGGTTAAGCGTTAGGGTTAGGGATTAGTGATTAGGGTTTTTGGTTAGTGTTAGGGTTAGCGGTTAGGAGTTAGTGTTTTATGAAGGGGTATGGTTAGAATTAGGATTGGGGTTAGAGTTAGGGTGAGGTATAGGGGTTAGGTTTAGGGATTAGTTTTAGGGTAAAAGGATAGGATTAGGGTTACGGGTTGGGCTTACGTTTAGGGTTAAAGTTTACTGCTAGGTTTAGGGATAGGGTTCAGGATTAGCTTTAGGGGTTCTGGTTAGGGTTAGGTGTTAGGTTAGTGTCAGGGTTAGGTCTAGTCGTGAGGGTAAGGTTTAGGGTTAGCTTTAAGAGCTAGGGTTAGGTTTAATGGTTAGGATTAGGATTAGGGTTAAGGGTTAGGGTAAGGCTTAGGGGTTAGGGTGAAGGGTTAGGGTCAAGGGTTAGGGTTCTTGTTAGGCATAGCGTTGGGGTTAGAAGTAAGGGTTACTGTCAGTGTTAGGGTTGTAGGTAGGGTTACAGTTAGGGTTAGCGGTTTAGAATTAGGGTTAGGGATTAGGTGTCACAGTGATGACTAGGAGATAGGGTTAGAATTATGGGATAGGGGTTGTTCTCAGGAAATGGGTTATGCATTAACGTTAGGATAAGAGGTTAAAGTTAGGCGCACGGTGAGGTTTACGTGTTAAGGGGAGAAATAGGAACAGGGTTGGGTGTTATGTTCAGGGTTAGGGTTATCTGTTAAAGGTATTGTTTATGCTTAGCGCACGGGCCCTGTCTGCATTAGGCGGGCGGGGGGAGTTTAGGGGGCTGGGATTGTACCCGGGAACCGACTCTATCATACTCTGGGTATGGGCCCGTGGGTTTCATGCAGGACACAGTGGTAGAGCCTCCTTTCACGCATGGCATGGAAGGATTGCAGGCTTTCTAAACTCTAAGAAAGCAAGAAGTCTGAGAATGATATTTAGGGTTAGGATTCTGGTTAGGGTTAAGGATGAAGTTTAGTGTTAGGGTGAGGGCTTAGGGTTAGGGATTAGGGTTAGGGTTAAAGGTTACTCTTAGGTTTAACGGTTACACTTTGGTTTCGGGTTGAGGTTTACGGTTAGGGTTAAGATGAGAGGTTAGGGTGTGGAACAGGGTTAGGGTTAAGTGTTAGGTTTAGGGTTGAAGATTAGGATTAGGGTTAGGATTAAAGGTTAGCGTGAGAGTTAACGCTTAGGGTTAAGGTTAAGAGTTAGGGTTTAGGTTTAGGGTTAGGGTTAGGGTTAGTTTTAGGGTTAGAGTTATGTGCTATGGTTTGTGTTAGAGGTTAGGGTTAGGTTTACTGGTCACGGTTAGGGTTACGTTTAGGGGGTAGCATTAGGGTTAGGGTTAGGGTTAAGGGATAGGATTAGGGTTAAGTGTTGGGCTTAGGGTTAGGGTTTAGTGTTAGGTTTATCATTAAGAATTAGGGTTAGAATCAGGGTTAAATGCTTGGGGTCGGGTAATGGTTAGGGTCAGTTTTAAGGTTCACGGATGGGGTTAGTGTTAAGGGTTACGGGTAGGTTTAGGGTTCAGGGTTAGTGTTAGCATTAGGGCTTAAGCTTAGGATTAGGCGGTAGGTTAGATTTAGGGTTAGATCTAGGCGTTAGGGTAAGGGCTAGCGTTAGGGTTAAGAGATAGGGTTAGGTTTAATGCTTAGGATTAGGGTTAGGGTTTGGGGATAAAGTAAGTGTTAGGGGTTAGGTTTAAGGATCCAAGGTTAGGGTTATTTTTAGCTGTAGTGTTAGGGTTAGGGATAAGGGATCCCATTAGCATTAAGGGTCTTCCTTACTGTAGGGTTAAGGTTTGGCTTAGAGTTAAAGGTTAAGGTTAGGGTCAGTGTTAAGATTTAGGGTGAGGGTTAATGGTTAGGGTAAAGGTTAAGCGTTAGGTTTAGGGATTAGGGATTAGGGTTTTTGGTTAGTGTTAGGGTTAGGGTTAGTGTTAGGGTTAGCGGTTAGGAGTTAGTGTTTTATGAAGGGGTATGGTTAGAATTAGGATTGGGGTTAGAGTTAGTGTGAGGTATAGGGGTTAGCTTTACGGGTTAGTTTTAGGGTAAAAGGATAGGATAAGGGTTACGGGTTGGGCTTAGGTTTAGGGTTAAAGTTTACTGCTGGGTTTAGGGATAGGGTCCAGGATTAGCTTTAGGGTTTCTGGTTAGGGTTAGGTGTTAGGTTAGTGTCAGGGTTAGGTCTAGTCGTGAGGGTAAGGTTTAGGGTTAGCTTTAAGAGCTAGGGTTAGGTTTAATGGTTAGGATTAGGATTAGGGTTAAGGGTTAGGGTAATGCTTAGGGGTTAGGGTGAAGGGTTAGTGTCAAGGGTTAGGGTTTTTGTTAGGCATAGCGTTGGGGTTAGAAGTAAGGGTTACTGTCAGTGTTAGGGTTGTAGGTAGGGTTACGGTTAGGATTAGCGGTTTAGAATTAGGGTTAGGGATTAGGTGTCACAGTGATGACTAGGAGATAGGGTTCGAATTATGGGATGGGGTTCTTCTCAGGAAATGGGTTATGCATTAACGTTAGGATAAGAGGTTAAGTTAGGGGCACGGTGAGGTTTACGTGTTAAGGGGAGAAATAGGAACAGGGTTGGGTGTTATGTTCAGGGTTAGGGTTATCTGTTAAAGGTATTGTTTATGCTTAGCGCACGGGCCCTGTCTGCATTAGGCGGGCTGGGGGAGTTTAGGCGGCTGGGATTGTACCCGGGAACCCACTCTATCATACTCTGGGTATGGGCCCGTGTGTTTCATGCAGGACACAGGGGTAGAGCCTCCTTTCACGCATGGCATGGGAGGATTGCAGGCTTTCTAAACTCTAAGAAAGAAAGAAGTCTGAGAATTAGATTTAGGGTTAGGATTCTGGTTAGGGTTAAGGATGAATTTTCGTGTAAGGGTGAGGGCTTAGGGTTAGGGAATAGGGTTAGGGTTAAAGGTTACTCTTAGGTTTAACGGTTACACTTTGGTTTCGGGTTGAGGTTTACGGTTAGGGTTAAGATGAGGGGTTAGAGTTTGGTACAGGGTTAGGGTTAAGTGTTAGGTTTAGGGTTGAAGATGAGGATTAGGGTTAGGATTAAAGGTTAGCGTGAGAGTTAACGCTTAGGGTTAAGGTTAAGAGTTAGGGTTTAGGGTTAGGGTTAGGGTTAGGGTTAGTTTTAGGGTTAGAGTTATGTGCTATGGTTTGTGTTAGAGGTTAGCGTTAGGTTTACTGGTCACGGTTAGGGTTACGTTTAGGAGGTAGCATTAGGGTTAGGGTTAGGGTTAAGGGATAGGATTAGGGTTAAGTGTTGGGCTTAGGGTTAGGGTTTAGTGTTAGTTTTATCATTAAGGATTAGGGTTAGAATCAGGTTTAAATGCTTGGGTGCGGGTAATGGTTAGGGTCAGTGTTTAGGTTCATGCATAGGGTTAGTGTTAAGGGTTACAGGTAGGTTTAGAGTTCAGGGTTAGTGTTAGCATTAGTGCTGAAGGTTAGGATTAGGCGGTAGGTTAGATTTAGGGTTAGATCTAGGCGTTAGGGTAAGGGCTAGCGTTAGGTTTAAGAGATAGGGTTAGGTTTAATGCTTAGGATTAGGGTTAGGGTTTGGGGTTAAAGTAAGTGTTAGGGGTTAGGTTTAAGGATCCAAGGTTAGGGTTATTTTTAGCTGTAGTGTTAGGGTTAGGAATAACGGATCCCATTAGCATTAAGGGTCTTCCTTACTGTAGGGTTAAGGGTTAGGCTTAGAGTTAAAGGTTAAGGTTAGGGTCAGTGTTAAGATTTAGGGTGAGGGTTAACCGTTAAGGTAAAGGTTAAGCGTTAGGGTTAGGGATTAGTGATTAGGGTTTTTGGTTAGTGTTAGGGTTAGCGGTTACGAGTTAGTGTTTTATGAAGGGGTATGGTTAGAATTAGGATTGTGGTTAGAGTTAGGGTGAGGTATAGGGGTTAGGTTTTGGGTTAGTTTTAGGGTAAAAGGATATGATTAGGGTTACGGGTTGGGCTTAGGTTTAGGGTTAAAGTTTACTGCTAGGGTTAGGGATAGGGTTCAGGGTTAGCTTTAGGGGTTCTGGTTAGGGTTAGGTGTTAGGTTAGTGTAAGGGTTAGGTCTAGTCGTGAGGGTAAGGTTTAGGGTTAGCTTTAAGAGCTAGGGTTAGGTTTAATGGTTAGGATTAGGATTAGGGTTAAGGGTTCGGGTAAGGCTTAGGGGTTAGGGTGAAGGGTTAGGGTCAAGGGTTAGGGTTTTTGTTAGGCATAGCGTTGGGGTTAGAAGTAAGGGTTACTGTCAGTGTTAGGGTTGTAGGTAGGGTTACGGTTAGGGTTAGCGGTTTAGAATTAGGGTTAGGGATTAGGTGTCACAGTGATGACTAGGAGATAGGGTTAGAATTATGGGATAGGGGTTGTTCTCAGGAAATGGGTTATGCATTAACGTTAGGATAAGAGGTTAAAGTTAGGCGCACGGTGAGGTTTACGTGTTAAGGGGAGAAATAGGAACAGGGTTGGGTGTTATGTTCAGGGTTAGGGTTATCTGTTAAAGGTATTGTTTATGCTTAGCGCACGGGCCCTGTCTGCATTAGGCGGGCGGGGGGAGTTTAGGGGGCTGGGATTGTACCCGGGAACCCACTCTATCATACTCTGCGTATGGGCCCGTGGGTTTCATGCAGGACACAGTGGTAGAGCCTCCTTTCACGCATGGCATGGGAGGATTGCAGGCTTTCTAAACTCTAAGAAAGCAAGAAGTCTGAGAATTAGATTTAGGGTTAGGATTCTGGTTAGGGTTAAGGATGAAGTTTAGTGTTAGGGTGAGGGCTTAGGGTTAGGGATTAGGGTTAGGGTTAAAGGTTACTCTTAGGTTTAACGGTTACACTTTGGTTTAGGGTTGAGGTTTACGGTTAGGGTTAAGATGAGGGGTTAAGGTTTGGTACAGGGTTAGGGTTAAGTGTTAGGTTTAGGGTTGAAGATTAGGATTAGGGTTAGGATTAAAGGTTAGCGTGAGAGTTAACGCTTAGGGTTAAGGTTAAGAGTTAGGGTTTAGGGTTAGTGTTAGTTTTAGGGTTACAGTTATGTGCTATGGTTTGTGTTAAAGGTTAGGGTTAGGTTTACTGGTCACGGTTAGGGTGACGTTTTGGGGGTAGCATTAGAGTTAGGGTTAGGGTTAAGGGATAGGATTAGGGATAAGTGTTGGGCTTAGGGTTAGGGTTTAGTGTTAGGGTTAGCATTAAGGATTACGGTTAGGGTGAGGGTTAAATGTTTGGGTGCGGTTAATGGTTAGGGTCAGGTTTAAGGTTCACGGATAGGGTTAGTGTTAAGGGTTACGGGTAGGTTTAGGGTTCAGGGTTAGTGTTAGCATTAGTGCTGAAGGTTAGGATTAGGCGGTAGGTTAGATTTAGGGTTAGATCTAGGCGTTAGGGTAAGGGCTAGCGTTAGGTTTAAGAGATAGGGTTAGGTTTAATGCTTAGGATTAGGGTTAGGGTTTGGGGTTAAAGTAAGTGTTAGGGGTTAGGTTTAAGGATCCAAGGTTAGGGTTATTTTTAGCTGTAGTGTTAGGGTTAGGGATAAGGGATCCCATTAGCATTAAGGGTCTTCCTTACTGTAGGGTTAATGGTTAGGCTTAGAGTTAAAGGTTAAGGTTAGGGTCAGTGTTAAGATTTAGGGTGAGGGTTAACCGTTAAGGTAAAGGTTAAGCGTTAGGGTTAGGGATTAGTGATTAGGGTTTTTGGTTAGTGTTAGGGTTAGCGGTTAGGAGTTCGTGTTTTATGAAGGGGTATGGTTAGAATTAGGATTGGGGTTAGAGTTAGGGTGAGGTATAGGGGTTAGGTTTAGGGATTACTTTTAGGGTAAAAGGATAGGATTAGGGTTACGGGTTGGACTTAGGTTTAGGGTTAAAGTTTACTGCTAGGGTTAGGGATAGGGTTCAGGGTTAGCTTTAGGGGTTCTGGTTAGGGTTAGGTGTTAGGTTAGTGTCAGGGTTAGGTCTAGTCGTGAGGGTAAGGTTTAGGGTTAGCTTTAAGAGCTGGGGTTAGGTTTAATGGTTAGGATTAGGATTAGGGTTAAGGGTTAGGGTAAGGCTTAGGGGTTAGGGTGAAGGGTTAGGGTCAAGGGTTAGGGTTTTTGTTAGGCATAGCGTTGGGGTTAGAAGTAAGGGTTACTGTCAGTGTTAGGGTTGTAGGTAGGGTTACGGTTAGGGTTAGCGGTTTAGAATTAGGGTTAGGGATTAGGTGTCACAGTGATGACTAGGAGATAGGGTTAGAATTATGGGATAGGGGTTGTTCTCAGGAAATGGGTTATGCATTAACGTTAGGATAAGAGGTTAAAGTTAGGCACACGGTGAGGTTTACGTGTTAAGGGGAGAAATAGGAACAGGGTTGGGTGTTATGTTCAGGGTTAGGGTTATCTGTTAAAGGTATTGTTTATGCTTAGCGCACGGGCTCTGTCTGCATTAGGCGGGCGGGGGGAGTTTAGGGGGCTGGGATTGTACCCGGGAACCCACTCTATCATACTCTGGGTATGGGCCCGTGGGTTTCATGCAGGACACAGTGGTAGAGCCTCCTTTCCCGCATGGCACGGGAGTATTGCAGGCTTTCTAAACTCTAAGAAAGCAAGAAGTCTGAGAATTAGATTTAGGGTTAGGATTATAGTTAGGGTTAAGGATGAAGTTTAGTGTTAGGGTGAGGGCTTAGGGTTAGGGATTAGGGTTAGGGTTAAAGGTTACTCTTAGGTTTAACGGTTACACTTTGGTTTAGGGTTGAGGTTTACGGTTAGGGTTAAGATGAGGGGTTAGTGTTTGGTACAGGGTTAGGGTTAAGTGTTAGGTTTAGGGTTGAAGATTAGGATTAGGGTTAGGATTAAAGGTTAGCGTGAGAGTTAACGCTTAGGGTTAAGGTTAAGAGTTAGGGTTTAGGGTTAGGTTTAGGGTTAGGGTTAGTTTTAGGGTTAGAGTTATGTGCTATGGTTTGTGTTAGAGGTTAGGGTTAGGTTTACTGGTCACGGTTAGGGTAACATTTAGGGGGTAGCATTAGGGTTAGGGTTAGGGTTAAGGGATAGGATTAGGGTTAAGTGCTGGGCTTAGGATTAGGGTTTAGTGTTAGGTTTATCATTAAGGATTAGGGTTAGAATCAGGTTTAAATGCTTGGGTGCGGGTAATGGTTAGGGTCAGGGTTAAGGTTCACAGATAGGGTTAGTGTTAAGGGTTACGGGTAGGTTTAGGGTTCAGGGTTAGTGTTAGCTTTAGGGCTTAAGGTTAGGATTAGGTGGTAGGTTAGATTTAGGGTTAGATCTAGGCGTTAGGGTAAGGGCTAGCGTTAGGGTTAAGAGATAGGTTTAGGTTTAATGCTTAGGATTAGGGTTAGGGTTTGGGGTTAAAGTAAGTGTTAGGGGTTAGGTTTAAGGATCCAAGGTTAGGGTTATTTTTAGCTGTAGTGTTAGGGTTAGGGATAAGGGATCCCCTTAGCATTAAGGGTCTTCCTTACTGTAGGGTTAAGGGTTAGGCTTAGAGTTAAAGTTTAAGGTTAGGGTCAGTGTTAAGATTTAGGGTGAGGGTTAACGGTTAGGGTAAAGGTTAAGCGTTAGGGTTAGGGATTAGTGATTAGGGTTTTTGGTTAGTGTTAGGGTTAGCGGTTAGGAGTTAGTGTTTTATGAAGGGGTATGGTTAGAATTAGGATTGGTATTAATGTTATATTGGCTTGGTAGAACGTGTTGGGGAGAACTCCATCCTTCTCAATATTGGAGAATAGTTTATGTAGGATGGGCACCAGTTCTTCTTTGTATGTATGGTAAAATTCAGGTGTGAACCCATCTGGACCAGGGCTTTTCTTTTTGGGAAGGTTTTTTATTGCTGTTTCGATTTCAGTTCTTGATATTGGTCTGTTCAGGTACTCTATTTCTTCCTGGTTGAGCCTGGGAAGACTATGTGTCTCTAAAAATTTGTCCATTTCCTCCACGTTCTCCAGTTTGTGTGCATAAAGATTTTTGTAGAATTCATAGATGATATCTTGTATCTCTGTAGCATCGGTTGTGATTTCTCCTTTCATGTTCCTAATGGAGGTTATTAGAGATTTTACTTTTGTGCTCTTGGTTAGTCTAGGCAGGGGTGTGTCTATTTTGTTTATCTTTTCAAAGAACCAACTTTTTGTTTTATTAATTTCCCTTATAGTTTCTTTGTTGTCCTTTTCATTTAGTTCTGATTTGATCTTAGTAATTTCTCGCCTTCTGCTGGGTTTGGGATCGTTCTGTTCTTCTTTCTCCAGCTCTTTGAGTCTATTCGTTAGGTTGTCTATTTGCATGTTTTCTGTCTTTTTGATATAGGCATTTATGGATATGAATTTTCCTCTCAGGACTGCTTTAGCTGCATCCCATAGATTTTGATAAGTTGTATCTCCATTGTCATTTAATTCAAAGAAATTTTTGATTTCCATCTTGATTCCTTCTTTTATAGAATAATTATTCAGGAGAAGGTTATTTAGCTTCCATGACTTTGAGTAAGAGTGAGGGTTTCTGTTTGTGATCATTGTTACTTTTATTCCGCTGTGATCTGAGAAGATGCATGGTATAATTTCTTTTTTTTTGAATTTTTGAAGACATGATTTATGTCCTAGGACATGGTCAATCTTAGAGAATGTCCCGTGAGCTGATGAGAAGAATGTATATTCTGTGGACTTTGGGTAGAATGTCCTATAGATGTCAGCCATGCCCATTTGTTCTAGCATTCTATTTAGGTCCATTATGTCTTTGTTTATTTTCTGTTTAGAGGATCTGTCCTGTACTGTCAGTGGGGTGTTAAAGTCTCCAGCTATTACAGTATTATTATCTATCATCTGGTTCAGATCTAGTAGGGTTTGCTTTATGAATCTAGGTGCACCTAGGTTGGGTGCATATATATTGAGTATAGTCATGGCTTCTTGTTGAATTGTGCCCTTGACCAGTATGTAGTAGCCATTTTTGTCTTTTATTATTTTTGTTGGTTTGAAAGCTAAGTTATTGGAAATTAAGATTGCCACACCAGCTTTCTTTTCGTTACCGTTTGCTTGAAATACCGATTTCCATCCTTTTACTTTCAGTCTAAATGCATCTTTGCTCGTTAGGTGGGTTTCTTGGAGACAGCAGATACTTGGCTTGTGCTTTTTTATCCATTGGGCCAGTCTATGTCTCTTGAGCGGGGAATTCAAGCCATTCACATTTATTGAGAAAACCGATAAGTGAGACGGTTTTTTCTTCAGCTTGTTGGGTAGAACTTCATTGCAATGTTTTCTAATCATCAGGGAAATGCAAATCAAAACCACAATGAGATATCACTTAACCCCAGTGAGAATGGCCTTTATCAAAAAAACCCAAAACAACACATGTTGGCGTGGGTGTGGAGAGACAGGAACACTAATACACTGCTGGTGGGACTGCAAACTAGTGCAACCCCTGTGGAAAGCATTATGGAAGTATCTTAAACAGATTCAAGTAGACCTGCCATTTGACCCAGCAATCCCATTACTGGGCATATACCCAAAGGAAAAAAGGTCATTCTGTTACAAAGGCACGTGTACCCAAATGTTTATAGCAGCACAATTCACAATAGCAAAGATGTGGAAACAACCCAAATGCCCATCAATACATGATTGGATTAGTAAACTGTGGTATATGTATACCATGGAATATTACTCAGCTATAAGGAATGATGAAGATACGACATCTCTATGGTTCTCCTGGAGAGAGTTGGAACCCATTATATTAAGTGAAGTATCCCAAGAATGGAAAAACAAGCATCACATGTACTCACCAGAAAATTGGTTTCCCTGATCATGACCTAAATACAAATCTGGGAATGACACCAATTGGACATCAGACTGAGGTGGGGGGTGGGGGAGGGGATGGGGGTATGCCTACACAATGAGTGCATTGCACACCTTTTGGGGAGTGGTAACACTTGAAGGTGCTGACTCGGGAAAGGGGGGGTGGGGAAAAAAATATGAAACTATTGTTTTTAACTTGCACTGTTCACTTAATAATTTATCATGAATATTACCCATATTATTTCAAAAAAAAAAAAAAGAATTAGGATTGGGGTTAGAGTTAGGGTGAGGTATAGGGGTTAGGTTTAGGGGTTAGTTTTAGGGTAAAAGGATAGGATTAGGGTTACGGGTTGGGCTTAGGTTTAGGGTTAAAGTTTACTGCTAGGGTTAGGGATAGGGTTCAGAGTTAGCTTTAGGGGTTCTGGTTAGGGTTAGGTGTTAGGTTAGTGTCAGGGTTAGGTCTAGTCGTGAGGGTAAGGTTTAGGGTTAGCTTTAAGAGCTAGGGTTAGGTTTAATGGTTAGGATTAGGATTAGGGTTAAGGGTTAGGGTAAGGCTTAGGGGTTAGGGTGAAGGGTTAGGGTCAAGGGTTAGGGTTTTTGTTAGGCATAGCGTTGGGGTTAGAAATAAGGGTTACTGTCAGTGTTAGGGTTGTAGGTAGGGTTACGGTTAGGGTTAGCGGTTTAGAATTAGGGTTAGGGATTAGGTGTCACAGTGATGACTAGGAGATAGGGTTAGAATTATGGGATAGGGCTTGTTCTCAGGAAATGGGTTATGCATTAACGTTAGGATAAGAGGATAAAGTTAGGCGCACGGTGAGGTTTACGTGTTAAGGGGAGAAATAGGAACAGGGTTGGGTGTTATGTTCAGGGTTAGGGTTATCTGTTAAAGGTATTGTTTATGCTTAGCGCACGGGCCCTGTCTGCATTAGGCGGGCGGGGGGAGTTTAGGGGGCTGGGATTGTACCCGGGAACCCACTCTATCATACTCTGCGTATGGGCCCGTGGGTTTCATGCAGGACACAGTGGTAGAGCCTCCTTTCACGCATGGCATGGGAGGATTGCAGGCTTTCTAAACTCTAAGAAAGCAAGAAGTCTGAGAATTAGATTTAGGGTTAGGATTCTGGTTAGGGTTAAGGATGAAGTTTAGTGTTAGGGTGAGGGCTTAGGGTTAGGGATTAGGGTTAGGGTTAAAGGTTACTCTTAGGTTTAACGGTTACACTTTGGTTTAGGGTTGAGGTTTACGGTTAGGGTTAAGATGAGGGGTTAAGGTTTGGTACAGGGTTAGGGTTAAGTGTTAGGTTTAGGGTTGAAGATTAGGATTAGGGTTAGGATTAAAGGTTAGCGTGAGAGTTAACGCTTAGGGTTAAGGTTAAGAGTTAGGGTTTAGGGTTAGTGTTAGTTTTAGGGTTACAGTTATGTGCTATGGTTTGTGTTAAAGGTTAGGGTTAGGTTTACTGGTCACGGTTAGGGTGACGTTTTGGGGGTAGCATTAGAGTTAGGGTTAGGGTTAAGGGATAGGATTAGGGATAAGTGTTGGGCTTAGGGTTAGGGTTTAGTGTTAGGGTTAGCATTAAGGATTACGGTTAGGGTGAGGGTTAAATGTTTGGGTGCGGTTAATGGTTAGGGTCAGGTTTAAGGTTCACGGATAGGGTTAGTGTTAAGGGTTACGGGTAGGTTTAGGGTTCAGGGTTAGTGTTAGCATTAGTGCTGAAGGTTAGGATTAGGCGGTAGGTTAGATTTAGGGTTAGATCTAGGCGTTAGGGTAAGGGCTAGCGTTAGGTTTAAGAGATAGGGTTAGGTTTAATGCTTAGGATTAGGGTTAGGGTTTGGGGTTAAAGTAAGTGTTAGGGGTTAGGTTTAAGGATCCAAGGTTAGGGTTATTTTTAGCTGTAGTGTTAGGGTTAGGGATAAGGGATCCCATTAGCATTAAGGGTCTTCCTTACTGTAGGGTTAAGGGTTAGGCTTAGAGTTAAAGGTTAAGGTTAGGGTCAGTGTTAAGATTTAGGGTGAGGGTTAACCGTTAAGGTAAAGGTTAAGCGTTAGGGTTAGGGATTAGTGATTAGGGTTTTTGGTTAGTGTTAGGGTTAGCGGTTAGGAGTTCGTGTTTTATGAAGGGGTATGGTTAGAATTAGGATTGGGGTTAGAGTTAGGGTGAGGTATAGGGGTTAGGTTTAGGGATTACTTTTAGGGTAAAAGGATAGGATTAGGGTTACGGGTTGGACTTAGGTTTAGGGTTAAAGTTTACTGCTAGGGTTAGGGAGAGGGTTCAGGGTTAGCTTTAGGGGTTCTGGTTAGGGTTAGGTGTTAGGTTAGTGTCAGGGTTAGGTCTAGTCGTGAGGGTAAGGTTTAGGGTTAGCTTTAAGAGCTAGGGTTAGGTTTAATGGTTAGGATTAGGATTAGGGTTAAGGGTTAGGGTAAGGCTTAGGGGTTAGGGTGAAGGGTTAGGGTCAAGGGTTAGGGTTTTTGTTAGGCATAGCATTGGGGTTAGAAGTAAGGGTTACTGTCAGTGTTAGGGTTGTAGGTAGGGTTACGGTTAGGGTTAGCGGTTTAGAATTAGGGTTAGGGATTAGGTGTCACAGTGATGACTAGGAGATAGGGTTAGAATTATGGGATAGGGGTTGTTCTCAGGAAATGGGTTATGCATTAACGTTAGGATAAGAGGTTAAAGTTAGGCGCACGGTGAGGTTTACGTGTTAAGGGGAGAAATAGGAACAGGGTTGGGTGTTATGTTCAGGGTTAGGGTTATCTGTTAAAGGTATTGTTTATGCTTAGCGCACGGGCTCTGTCTGCATTAGGCGGGCGGGGGGAGTTTAGGGGGCTGGGATTGTACCCGGGAACCCACTCTATCATACTCTGGGTATGGGCCCGTGGGTTTCATGCAGGACACAGTGGTAGAGCCTCCTTTCCCGCATGGCACGGGAGTATTGCAGGCTTTCTAAACTCTAAGAAAGCAAGAAGTCTGAGAATTAGATTTAGGGTTAGGATTATAGTTAGGGTTAAGGATGAAGTTTAGTGTTAGGGTGAGGGCTTAGGGTTAGGGATTAGGGTTAGGGTTAAAGGTTACTCTTAGGTTTAACGGTTACACTTTGGTTTCGGGTTGAGGTTTACGGTTAGGGTTAAGATGAGGGGTTAGTGTTTGGTACAGGGTTAGGGTTAAGTGTTAGGTTTAGGGTTGAAGATTAGGATTAGGGTTAGGATTAAAGGTTAGCGTGAGAGTTAACGCTTAGGGTTAAGGTTAAGAGTTAGGGTTTAGGGTTAGGTTTAGGGTTAGGGTTAGTTTTAGGGTTAGAGTTATGTGCTATGGTTTGTGTTAGAGGTTAGGGTTAGGTTTACTGGTCACGGTTAGGGTAACATTTAGGGGGTAGCATTAGGGTTAGGGTTAGGGTTAAGGGATAGGATTAGGGTTAAGTGCTGGGCTTAGGATTAGGGTTTAGTGTTAGGTTTATCATTAAGGATTAGGGTTAGAATCAGGTTTAAATGCTTGGGTGCGGGTAATGGTTAGGGTCAGGGTTAAGGTTCACAGATAGGGTTAGTGTTAAGGGTTACGGGTAGGTTTAGGGTTCAGGGTTAGTGTTAGCTTTAGGGCTTAAGGTTAGGATTAGGTGGTAGGTTAGATTTAGGGTTAGATCTAGGCGTTAGGGTAAGGGCTAGCGTTAGGGTTAAGAGATAGGTTTAGGTTTAATGCTTAGGATTAGGGTTAGGGTTTGGGGTTAAAGTAAGTGTTAGGGGTTAGGTTTAAGGATCCAAGGTTAGGGTTATTTTTAGCTGTAGTGTTAGGGTTAGGGATAAGGGATCCCATTAGCATTAAGGGTCTTCCTTACTGTAGGGTTAAGGGTTAGGCTTAGAGTTAAAGTTTAAGGTTAGGGTCAGTGTTAAGATTTAGGGTGAGGGTTAACGGTTAGGGTAAAGGTTAAGCGTTAGGGTTAGGGATTAGTGATTAGGGTTTTTGGTTAGTGTTAGGGTTAGCGGTTAGGAGTTAGTGTTTTATGAAGGGGTATGGTTAGAATTAGGATTGGTATTAATGTTATATTGGCTTGGTAGAACGTGTTGGGGAGAACTCCATCCTTCTCAATATTGGAGAATAGTTTATGTAGGATGGGCACCAGTTCTTCTTTGTATGTATGGTAAAATTCAGGTGTGAACCCATCTGGACCAGGGCTTTTCTTTTTGGGAAGGTTTTTTATTGCTGTTTCGATTTCAGTTCTTGATATTGGTCTGTTCAGGTACTCTATTTCTTCCTGGTTGAGCCTGGGAAGACTATGTGTCTCTAAAAATTTGTCCATTTCCTCCACGTTCTCCAGTTTGTGTGCATAAAGATTTTTGTAGAATTCATAGATGATATCTTGTATCTCTGTAGCATCGGTTGTGATTTCTCCTTTCATGTTCCTAATGGAGGTTATTAGAGATTTTACTTTTGTGCTCTTGGTTAGTCTAGGCAGGGGTGTGTCTATTTTGTTTATCTTTTCAAAGAACCAACTTTTTGTTTTATTAATTTCCCTTATAGTTTCTTTGTTGTCCTTTTCATTTAGTTCTGATTTGATCTTAGTAATTTCTCGCCTTCTGCTGGGTTTGGGATCGTTCTGTTCTTCTTTCTCCAGCTCTTTGAGTCTATTCGTTAGGTTGTCTATTTGCATGTTTTCTGTCTTTTTGATATAGGCATTTATGGATATGAATTTTCCTCTCAGGACTGCTTTAGCTGCATCCCATAGATTTTGATAAGTTGTATCTCCATTGTCATTTAATTCAAAGAAATTTTTGATTTCCATCTTGATTCCTTCTTTTATAGAATAATTATTCAGGAGAAGGTTATTTAGCTTCCATGACTTTGAGTAAGAGTGAGGGTTTCTGTTTGTGATCATTGTTACTTTTATTCCGCTGTGATCTGAGAAGATGCATGGTATAATTTCTTTTTTTTTGAATTTTTGAAGACATGATTTATGTCCTAGGACATGGTCAATCTTAGAGAATGTCCCGTGAGCTGATGAGAAGAATGTATATTCTGTGGACTTTGGGTAGAATGTCCTATAGATGTCAGCCATGCCCATTTGTTCTAGCATTCTATTTAGGTCCATTATGTCTTTGTTTATTTTCTGTTTAGAGGATCTGTCCTGTACTGTCAGTGGGGTGTTAAAGTCTCCAGCTATTACAGTATTATTATCTATCATCTGGTTCAGATCTAGTAGGGTTTGCTTTATGAATCTAGGTGCACCTAGGTTGGGTGCATATATATTGAGTATAGTCATGGCTTCTTGTTGAATTGTGCCCTTGACCAGTATGTAGTAGCCATTTTTGTCTTTTATTATTTTTGTTGGTTTGAAAGCTAAGTTATTGGAAATTAAGATTGCCACACCAGCTTTCTTTTCGTTACCGTTTGCTTGAAATACCGATTTCCATCCTTTTACTTTCAGTCTAAATGCATCTTTGCTCGTTAGGTGGGTTTCTTGGAGACAGCAGATACTTGGCTTGTGCTTTTTTATCCATTGGGCCAGTCTATGTCTCTTGAGCGGGGAATTCAAGCCATTCACATTTATTGAGAAAACCGATAAGTGAGACGGTTTTTTCTTCAGCTTGTTGGGTAGAACTTCATTGCAATGTTTTCTAATCATCAGGGAAATGCAAATCAAAACCACAATGAGATATCACTTAATCCCAGTGAGAATGGCCTTTATCAAAAAAACCCAAAACAACACATGTTGGCGTGGGTGTGGAGAGACAGGAACACTAATACACTGCTGGTGGGACTGCAAACTAGTGCAACCCCTGTGGAAAGCATTATGGAAGTATCTTAAACAGATTCAAGTAGACCTGCCATTTGACCCAGCAATCCCATTACTGGGCATATACCCAAAGGAAAAAAGGTCATTCTGTTACAAAGGCACGTGTACCCAAATGTTTATAGCAGCACAATTCACAATAGCAAAGATGTGGAAACAACCCAAATGCCCATCAATACATGATTGGATTAGTAAACTGTGGTATATGTATACCATGGAATATTACTCAGCTATAAGGAATGATGAAGATACGACATCTCTATGGTTCTCCTGGAGAGAGTTGGAACCCATTATATTAAGTGAAGTATCCCAAGAATGGAAAAACAAGCATCACATGTACTCACCAGAAAATTGGTTTCCCTGATCATCACCTAAATACAAATCTGGGAATGACACCAATTGGACATCAGACTGAGGTGGGGGGTGGGGGAGGGGATGGGGGTATGCCTACACAATGAGTGCATTGCACACCTTTTGGGGAGTGGTAACACTTGAAGGTGCTGACTCGGGAAAGGGGGGGTGGGGAAAAAAATATGAAACTATTGTTTTTAACTTGCACTGTTCACTTAATAATTTATCATGAATATTACCCATATTATTTCAAAAAAAAAAAAAAGAATTAGGATTGGGGTTAGAGTTAGGGTGAGGTATAGGGGTTAGGTTTAGGGGTTAGTTTTAGGGTAAAAGGATAGGATTAGGGTTACGGGTTGGGCTTAGGTTTAGGGTTAAAGTTTACTGCTAGGGTTAGGGATAGGGTTCAGAGTTAGCTTTAGGGGTTCTGGTTAGGGTTAGGTGTTAGGTTAGTGTCAGGGTTAGGTCTAGTCGTGAGGGTAAGGTTTAGGGTTAGCTTTAAGAGCTAGGGTTAGGTTTAATGGTTAGGATTAGGATTAGGGTTAAGGGTTAGGGTAAGGCTTAGGGGTTAGGGTGAAGGGTTAGGGTCAAGGGTTAGGGTTTTTGTTAGGCATAGCGTTGGGGTTAGAAATAAGGGTTACTGTCAGTGTTAGGGTTGTAGGTAGGGTTACGGTTAGGGTTAGCGGTTTAGAATTAGGGTTAGGGATTAGGTGTCACAGTGATGACTAGGAGATAGGGTTAGAATTATGGGATAGGGCTTGTTCTCAGGAAATGGGTTATGCATTAACGTTAGGATAAGAGGATAAAGTTAGGCGCACGGTGAGGTTTACGTGTTAAGGGGAGAAATAGGAACAGGGTTGGGTGTTATGTTCAGGGTTAGGGTTATCTGTTAAAGGTATTGTTTATGCTTAGCGCACTGGCCCTGTCTGCATTAGGCGGGCTGGGGGAGTTTAGGCGGCTGGGATTGTACCCGGGAACCCACTCTATCATACTCTGGGTATGGGCCCGTGTGTTTCATGCAGGACACAGGGGTAGAGCCTCCTTTCACGCATGGCATGGGAGGATTGCAGGCTTTCTAAACTCTAAGAAAGCAAGAAGTCTGAGAATTAGATTTAGGGTTAGGATTCTGGTTAGGGTTAAGGATGAATTTTAGTGTAAGGGTGAGGGCTTAGGGTTAGGGAATAGGGTTAGGGTTAAAGGTTACTCTTAGGTTTAACGGTTACACTTTGGTTTAGGGTTGAGGTTTACGGTTAGGGTTAAGATGAGGGGTTAGAGTTTGGTACAGGGTTAGGGTTAAGTGTTAGGTTTAGGGTTGAAGATTAGGATTAGGGTTAGGATTAAAGGTTAGCGTGAGAGTTAACGCTTGGGGTTAAGGTTAAGAGTTAGGGTTTAGGGTTAGGGTTAGGGTTAGGGTTAGTTTTAGGGTTAGAGTTATGTGCTATGGTTTGTGTTAGAGGTTAGCGTTAGGTTTACTGGTCACGGTTAGGGTTACGTTTAGGAGGTAGCATTAGGGTTAGGGTTAGGGTTAAGGGATAGGATTAGGGTTAAGTGTTGGGCTTAGGGTTAGGGTTTAGTGTTAGTTTTATCATTAAGGATTAGGGTTAGAATCAGGTTTAAATGCTTGGGTGCGGGTAATGGTTAGGGTCAGTGTTTAGGTTCATGGATAGGGTTAGTGTTAAGGGTTACAGGTAGGTTTAGGGTTCAGGGTTAGTGTTAGCATTAGTGCTGAAGGTTAGGATTAGGCGGTAGGTTAGATTTAGGGTTAGATCTAGGCGTTAGGGTAAGGGCTAGCGTTAGGTTTAAGAGATAGGGTTAGGTTTAATGCTTAGGATTAGGGTTAGGGTTTGGGGTTAAAGTAAGTGTTAGGGGTTAGGTTTAAGGATCCAAGGTTAGGGTTATTTTTAGCTGTAGTGTTAGGGTTAGGAATAACGGATCCCATTAGCATTAAGGGTCTTCCTTACTGTAGGGTTAAGGGTTAGGCTTAGAGTTAAAGGTTAAGGTTAGGGTCAGTGTTAAGATTTAGGGTGAGGGTTAACCGTTAAGGTAAAGGTTAAGCGTTAGGGTTAGGGATTAGTGATTAGGGTTTTTGGTTAGTGTTAGGGTTAGCGGTTACGAGTTAGTGTTTTATGAAGGGGTATGGTTAGAATTAGGATTGGGGTTAGAGTTAGGGTGAGGTATAGGGGTTAGGTTTTGGGTTAGTTTTAGGGTAAAAGGATACGATTAGGGTTACGGGTTGGGCTTAGGTTTAGGGTTAAAGTTTACTGCTAGGGTTAGGGATAGGGTTCAGGGTTAGCTTTAGGGGTTCTGGTTAGGGTTAGGTGTTAGGTTAGTGTCAGGGTTAGGTCTAGTCGTGAGGGTAAGGTTTAGGGTTAGCTTTAAGAGCTAGGGTTAGGTTTAATGGTTAGGATTAGGATTAGGGTTAAGGGTTCGGGTAAGGCTTAGGGGTTAGGGTGAAGGGTTAGGGTCAAGGGTTAGGGTTTTTGTTAGGCATAGCGTTGGGGTTAGAAGTAAGGGTTACTGTCAGTGTTAGGGTTGTAGGTAGGGTTACAGTTAGGGTTAGCGGTTTAGAATTATGGTTAGGGATTAGGTGTCACAGTGATGACTAGGAGATAGGGTTAGAATTATGGGATAGGGGTTGTTCTCAGGAAATGGGTTATGCATTAACGTTAGGATAAGAGGTTAAAGTTAGGCGCACGGTGAGGTTTACGTGTTAAGGGGAGAAATAGGAACAGGGTTGGGTGTTATGTTCAGGGTTAGGGTTATCTGTTAAAGGTATTGTTTATGCTTAGCGCACGGGCCCTGTCTGCATTAGGCGGGCGGGGGGAGTTTAGGGGGCTGGGATTGTACCCGGAACCCACTCTATCATACTCTGCGTATGGGCCCGTGGGTTTCATGCAGGACACAGTGGTAGAGCCTCCTTTCCCGCATGGCATGGGAGGATTGCAGGCTTTCTAAACTCTAAGAAAGCAAGAAGTCTGAGAATTAGATTTAGGGTTAGGATTCTGGTTAGGGTTAAGGATGAAGTTTAGTGTTAGGGTGAGGGCTTAGGGTTAGGGATTAGGGTTAGGGTTAAAGGTTACTCTTAGGTTTAACGGTTACACTTTGGTTTCGGGTTGAGGTTTACGGTTAGGGTTAAGATGAGGGGTTAGTGTTTGGTACAGGGTTAGGGTTAAGTGTTAGGTTTAGGGTTGAAGATTAGGATTAGGGTTAGGATTAAAGGTTAGCGTGAGAGTTAACGCTTAGGGTTAAGGTTAAGAGTTAGGGTTTAGGGTTAGGTTTAGGGTTAGGGTTAGTTTTAGGGTTAGAGTTATGTGCTATGGTTTGTGTTAGAGGTTAGGGTTAGGTTTACTGGTCACGGTTAGGGTAACGTTTAGGGGGTAGCATTAGGGTTAGGGTTAGGGTTAAGGGATAGGATTAGGGTTAAGTGCTGGGCTTAGGATTAGGGTTTAGTGTTAGGTTTATCATTAAGGATTAGGGTTAGAATCAGGGTTAAATGCTTGGGTGCGGGTAATGGTTAGGGTCAGGGTTAAGGTTCACAGATAGGGTTAGTGTTAAGGGTTACGGGTAGGTTTAGGGTTCAGGGTTAGTGTTAGCATTAGGGCTTAAGGTTAGGATTAGGTGGTAGGTTAGATTTAGGGTTAGATCTAGGCGTTAGGGTAAGGGCTAGCGTTAGGGTTAAGAGATAGGTTTAGGTTTAATGCTTAGGATTAGGGTTAGGGTTTGGGGTTAAAGTAAGTGTTAGGGGTTAGGTTTAAGGATCCAAGGTTAGGGTTATTTTTAGCTGTAGTGTTAGGGTTAGGGATAAGGGATCCCATTAGCATTAAGGGTCTTCCTTACTGTAGGGTTAAGGGTTAGGCTTAGAGTTAAAGTTTAAGGTTAGGGTCAGTGTTAAGATTTAGGGTGAGGGTTAACGGTTAGGGTAAAGTTTAAGCGTTAGGGTTAGGGATTAGTGATTAGGGTTTTTGGTTAGTGTTAGTGTTAGCGGTTAGGAGTTAGTGTTTTATGAAGGGGTATGGTTAGAATTAGGATTGGTATTAATGTTATATTGGCTTGGTAGAACGTGTTGGGGAGAACTCCATCCTTCTCAATATTGGAGAATAGTTTATGTAGGATGGGCACCAGTTCTTCTTTGTATGTATGGTAAAATTCAGGTGTGAACCCATCTGGACCAGGGCTTTTCTTTTTGGGAAGGTTTTTTATTGCTGTTTCGATTTCAGTTCTTGATATTGGTCTGTTCAGGTACTCTATTTCTTCCTGGTTGAGCCTGGGAAGACTATGTGTCTCTAAAAATTTGTCCATTTCCTCCACGTTCTCCAGTTTGTGTGCATAAAGATTTTTGTAGAATTCATAGATGATATCTTGTATCTCTGTAGCATCGGTTGTGATTTCTCCTTTCATGTTCCTAATGGAGGTTATTAGAGATTTTACTTTTGTGCTCTTGGTTAGTCTAGGCAGGGGTGTGTCTATTTTGTTTATCTTTTCAAAGAACCAACTTTTTGTTTTATTAATTTCCCTTATAGTTTCTTTGTTGTCCTTTTCATTTAGTTCTGATTTGATCTTAGTAATTTCTCGCCTTCTGCTGGGTTTGGGATCGTTCTGTTCTTCTTTCTCCAGCTCTTTGAGTCTATTCGTTAGGTTGTCTATTTGCATGTTTTCTGTCTTTTTGATATAGGCATTTATGGATATGAATTTTCCTCTCAGGACTGCTTTAGCTGCATCCCATAGATTTTGATAAGTTGTATCTCCATTGTCATTTAATTCAAAGAAATTTTTGATTTCCATCTTGATTCCTTCTTTTATAGAATAATTATTCAGGAGAAGGTTATTTAGCTTCCATGACTTTGAGTAAGAGTGAGGGTTTCTGTTTGTGATCATTGTTACTTTTATTCCGCTGTGATCTGAGAAGATGCATGGTATAATTTCTTTTTTTTTGAATTTTTGAAGACATGATTTATGTCCTAGGACATGGTCAATCTTAGAGAATGTCCCGTGAGCTGATGAGAAGAATGTATATTCTGTGGACTTTGGGTAGAATGTCCTATAGATGTCAGCCATGCCCATTTGTTCTAGCATTCTATTTAGGTCCATTATGTCTTTGTTTATTTTCTGTTTAGAGGATCTGTCCTGTACTGTCAGTGGGGTGTTAAAGTCTCCAGCTATTACAGTATTATTATCTATCATCTGGTTCAGATCTAGTAGGGTTTGCTTTATGAATCTAGGTGCACCTAGGTTGGGTGCATATATATTGAGTATAGTCATGGCTTCTTGTTGAATTGTGCCCTTGACCAGTATGTAGTAGCCATTTTTGTCTTTTATTATTTTTGTTGGTTTGAAAGCTAAGTTATTGGAAATTAAGATTGCCACACCAGCTTTCTTTTCGTTACCGTTTGCTTGAAATACCGATTTCCATCCTTTTACTTTCAGTCTAAATGCATCTTTGCTCGTTAGGTGGGTTTCTTGGAGACAGCAGATACTTGGCTTGTGCTTTTTTATCCATTGGGCCAGTCTATGTCTCTTGAGCGGGGAATTCAAGCCATTCACATTTATTGAGAAAACCGATAAGTGAGACGGTTTTTTCTTCAGCTTGTTGGGTAGAACTTCATTGCAATGTTTTCTAATCATCAGGGAAATGCAAATCAAAACCACAATGAGATATCACTTAACCCCAGTGAGAATGGCCTTTATCAAAAAAACCCAAAACAACACATGTTGGCGTGGGTGTGGAGAGACAGGAACACTAATACACTGCTGGTGGGACTGCAAACTAGTGCAACCCCTGTGGAAAGCATTATGGAAGTATCTTAAACAGATTCAAGTAGACCTGCCATTTGACCCAGCAATCCCATTACTGGGCATATACCCAAAGGAAAAAAGGTCATTCTGTTACAAAGGCACGTGTACCCAAATGTTTATAGCAGCACAATTCACAATAGCAAAGATGTGGAAACAACCCAAATGCCCATCAATACATGATTGGATTAGTAAACTGTGGTATATGTATACCATGGAATATTACTCAGCTATAAGGAATGATGAAGATACGACATCTCTATGGTTCTCCTGGAGAGAGTTGGAACCCATTATATTAAGTGAAGTATCCCAAGAATGGAAAAACAAGCATCACATGTACTCACCAGAAAATTGGTTTCCCTGATCATCACCTAAATACAAATCTGGGAATGACACCAATTGGACATCAGACTGAGGTGGGGGGTGGGGGAGGGGATGGGGGTATGCCTACACAATGAGTGCATTGCACACCTTTTGGGGAGTGGTAACACTTGAAGGTGCTGACTCGGGAAAGGGGGGGTGGGGAAAAAAATATGAAACTATTGTTTTTAACTTGCACTGTTCACTTAATAATTTATCATGAATATTACCCATATTATTTCAAAAAAAAAAAAAAGAATTAGGATTGGGGTTAGAGTTAGGGTGAGGTATAGGGGTTAGGTTTAGGGGTTAGTTTTAGGGTAAAAGGATAGGATTAGGGTTACGGGTTGGGCTTAGGTTTAGGGTTAAAGTTTACTGCTAGGGTTAGGGATAGGGTTCAGAGTTAGCTTTAGGGGTTCTGGTTAGGGTTAGGTGTTAGGTTAGTGTCAGGGTTAGGTCTAGTCGTGAGGGTAAGGTTTAGGGTTAGCTTTAAGAGCTAGGGTTAGGTTTAATGGTTAGGATTAGGATTAGGGTTAAGGGTTAGGGTAAGGCTTAGGGGTTAGGGTGAAGGGTTAGGGTCAAGGGTTAGGGTTTTTGTTAGGCATAGCGTTGGGGTTAGAAATAAGGGTTACTGTCAGTGTTAGGGTTGTAGGTAGGGTTACGGTTAGGGTTAGCGGTTTAGAATTAGGGTTAGGGATTAGGTGTCACAGTGATGACTAGGAGATAGGGTTAGAATTATGGGATAGGGCTTGTTCTCAGGAAATGGGTTATGCATTAACGTTAGGATAAGAGGATAAAGTTAGGCGCACGGTGAGGTTTACGTGTTAAGGGGAGAAATAGGAACAGGGTTGGGTGTTATGTTCAGGGTTAGGGTTATCTGTTAAAGGTATTGTTTATGCTTAGCGCACTGGCCCTGTCTGCATTAGGCGGGCTGGGGGAGTTTAGGCGGCTGGGATTGTACCCGGGAACCCACTCTATCATACTCTGGGTATGGGCCCGTGTGTTTCATGCAGGACACAGGGGTAGAGCCTCCTTTCACGCATGGCATGGGAGGATTGCAGGCTTTCTAAACTCTAAGAAAGAAAGAAGTCTGAGAATTAGATTTAGGGTTAGGATTCTGGTTAGGGTTAAGGATGAATTTTAGTGTAAGGGTGAGGGCTTAGGGTTAGGGAATAGGGTTAGGGTTAAAGGTTACTCTTAGGTTTAACGGTTACACTTTGGTTTAGGGTTGAGGTTTACGGTTAGGGTTAAGATGAGGGGTTAGAGTTTGGTACAGGGTTAGGGTTAAGTGTTAGGTTTAGGGTTGAAGATTAGGATTAGGGTTAGGATTAAAGGTTAGCGTGAGAGTTAACGCTTGGGGTTAAGGTTAAGAGTTAGGGTTTAGGGTTAGGGTTAGGGTTAGGGTTAGTTTTAGGGTTAGAGTTATGTGCTATGGTTTGTGTTAGAGGTTAGCGTTAGGTTTACTGGTCACGGTTAGGGTTACGTTTAGGAGGTAGCATTAGGGTTAGGGTTAGGGTTAAGGGATAGGATTAGGGTTAAGTGTTGGGCTTAGGGTTAGGGTTTAGTGTTAGTTTTATCATTAAGGATTAGGGTTAGAATCAGGTTTAAATGCTTGGGTGCGGGTAATGGTTAGGGTCAGTGTTTAGGTTCATGGATAGGGTTAGTGTTAAGGGTTACAGGTAGGTTTAGGGTTCAGGGTTAGTGTTAGCATTAGTGCTGAAGGTTAGGATTAGGCGGTAGGTTAGATTTAGGGTTAGATCTAGGCGTTAGGGTAAGGGCTAGCGTTAGGTTTAAGAGATAGGGTTAGGTTTAATGCTTAGGATTAGGGTTAGGGTTTGGGGTTAAAGTAAGTGTTAGGGGTTAGGTTTAAGGATCCAAGGTTAGGGTTATTTTTAGCTGTAGTGTTAGGGTTAGGAATAACGGATCCCATTAGCATTAAGGGTCTTCCTTACTGTAGGGTTAAGGGTTAGGCTTAGAGTTAAAGGTTAAGGTTAGGGTCAGTGTTAAGATTTAGGGTGAGGGTTAACCGTTAAGGTAAAGGTTAAGCGTTAGGGTTAGGGATTAGTGATTAGGGTTTTTGGTTAGTGTTAGGGTTAGCGGTTACGAGTTAGTGTTTTATGAAGGGGTATGGTTAGAATTAGGATTGGGGTTAGAGTTAGGGTGAGGTATAGGGGTTAGGTTTTGGGTTAGTTTTAGGGTAAAAGGATACGATTAGGGTTACGGGTTGGGCTTAGGTTTAGGGTTAAAGTTTACTGCTAGGGTTAGGGATAGGGTTCAGGGTTAGCTTTAGGGGTTCTGGTTAGGGTTAGGTGTTAGGTTAGTGTCAGGGTTAGGTCTAGTCGTGAGGGTAAGGTTTAGGGTTAGCTTTAAGAGCTAGGGTTAGGTTTAATGGTTAGGATTAGGATTAGGGTTAAGGGTTCGGGTAAGGCTTAGGGGTTAGGGTGAAGGGTTAGGGTCAAGGGTTAGGGTTTTTGTTAGGCATAGCGTTGGGGTTAGAAGTAAGGGTTACTGTCAGTGTTAGGGTTGTAGGTAGGGTTACAGTTAGGGTTAGCGGTTTAGAATTAGGGTTAGGGATTAGGTGTCACAGTGATGACTAGGAGATAGGGTTAGAATTATGGGATAGGGGTTGTTCTCAGGAAATGGGTTATGCATTAACGTTAGGATAAGAGGTTAAAGTTAGGCGCACGGTGAGGTTTACGTGTTAAGGGGAGAAATAGGAACAGGGTTGGGTGTTATGTTCAGGGTTAGGGTTATCTGTTAAAGGTATTGTTTATGCTTAGCGCACGGGCCCTGTCTGCATTAGGCGGGCGGGGGGAGTTTAGGGGGCTGGGATTGTACCCGGGAACCCACTCTATCATACTCTGCGTATGGGCCCGTGGGTTTCATGCAGGACACAGTGGTAGAGCCTCCTTTCACGCATGGCATGGGAGGATTGCAGGCTTTCTAAACTCTAAGAAAGCAAGAAGTCTGAGAATTAGATTTAGGGTTAGGATTCTGGTTAGGGTTAAGGATGAAGTTTAGTGTTAGGGTGAGGGCTTAGGGTTAGGGATTAGGGTTAGGGTTAAAGGTTACTCTTAGGTTTAACGGTTACACTTTGGTTTAGGGTTCAGGTTTACGGTTAGGGTTAAGATGAGGGGTTAAGGTTTGGTACAGGGTTAGGGTTAAGTGTTAGGTTTAGGGTTGAAGATTAGGATTAGGGTTAGGATTAAAGGTTAGCGTGAGAGTTAACGCTTAGGGTTAAGGTTAAGAGTTAGGGTTTAGGGTTAGTGTTAGTTTTAGGGTTAGAGTTATGTGCTATGGTTTGTGTTAGAGGTTAGGGTTAGGTTTACTGGTCACGGTTAGGGTGACGTTTTGGGGGTAGCATTAGAGTTAGGGTTAGGGTTAAGGGATAGGATTAGGGATAAGTGTTGGGCTTAGGGTTAGGGTTTAGTGTTAGGGTTAGCATTAAGGATTACGGTTAGGGTGAGGGTTAAATGTTTGGGTGCGGTTAATGGTTAGGGTCAGGTTTAAGGTTCACGGATAGGGTTAGTGTTAAGGGTTACGGGTAGGTTTAGGGTTCAGGGTTAGTGTTAGCATTAGTGCTGAAGGTTAGGATTAGGCGGTAGGTTAGATTTAGGGTTAGATCTAGGCGTTAGGGTAAGGGCTAGCGTTAGGGTTAAGAGATAGGGTTAGGTTTAATGCTTAGGATTAGGGTTAGGGTTTGGGGTTAAAGTAAGTGTTAGGGGTTAGGTTTAAGGATCCAAGGTTAGGGTTATTTTTAGCTGTAGTGTTAGGGTTAGGGATAAGGGATCCCATTAGCATTAAGGGTCTTCCTTACTGTAGGGTTAAGGGTTAGGCTTAGAGTTAAAGGTTAAGGTTAGGGTCAGTGTTAAGATTTAGGGTGAGGGTTAACCGTTAAGGTAAAGGTTAAGCGTTAGATTAGGGATTAGTGATTAGGGTTTTTGGTTAGTGTTAGGGTTAGCGGTTAGGAGTTCGTGTTTTATGAAGGGGTATGGTTAGAATTAGGATTGGGGTTAGAGTTAGGGTGAGGTATAGGGGTTAGGTTTAGGGATTACTTTTAGGGTAAAAGGATAGGATTAGGGTTACGGGTTGGACTTAGGTTTAGGGTTAAAGTTTACTGCTAGGGTTAGGGATAGGGTTCAGGGTTAGCTTTAGGGGTTCTGGTTAGGGTTAGGTGTTAGGTTAGTGTCAGGGTTAGGTCTAGTCGTGAGGGTAAGGTTTAGGGTTAGCTTTAAGAGCTAGGGTTAGGTTTAATGGTTAGGATTAGGATTAGGGTTAAGGGTTAGGGTAAGGCTTAGGGGTTAGGGTGAAGGTTTAGGGTCAAGGGTTAGGGTTTATGTTAGGCAGAGCGTTGGGGTTAGAAGTAAGGGTTACTGTCAGTGTTAGGGTTGTAGGTAGGGTTACGGTTAGGGTTAGCGGTTTAGAATTAGGGTTAGGGATTAGGTGTCACAGTGATGACTAGGAGATAGGGTTAGAATTATGGGATAGGGGTTGTTCTCAGGAAATGGGTTATGCATTAACGTTAGGATAAGAGGTTAAAGTTAGGCGCACGGTGAGGTTTACGTGTTAAGGGGAGAAATAGGAACAGGGTTGGGTGTTATGTTCAGGGTTAGGGTTATCTGTTAAAGGTATTGTTTATGCTTAGCGCACGGGCTCTGTCTGCATTAGGCGGGCGGGGGGAGTTTAGGGGGCTGGGATTGTACCCGGGAACCCACTCTATCATACTCTGGGTATGGGCCCGTGGGTTTCATGCAGGACACAGTGGTAGAGCCTCCTTTCCCGCATGGCACGGGAGTATTGCAGGCTTTCTAAACTCTAAGAAAGCAAGAAGTCTGAGAATTAGATTTAGGGTTAGGATTATGGTTAGGGTTAAGGATGAAGTTTAGTGTTAGGGTGAGGGCTTAGGGTTAGGGATTAGGGTTAGGGTTAAAGGTTACTCTTAGGTTTAACGGTTACACTTTGGTTTCGGGTTGAGGTTTACGGTTAGGGTTAAGATGAGGGGTTAGTGTTTGGTACAGGGTTAGGGTTAAGTGTTAGGTTTAGGGTTGAAGATTAGGATTAGGGTTAGGATTAAAGGTTAGCGTGAGAGTTAACGCTTAGGGTTAAGGTTAAGAGTTAGGGTTTAGGGTTAGGTTTAGGGTTAGGGTTAGTTTTAGGGTTAGAGTTATGTGCTATGGTTTGTGTTAGAGGTTAGGGTTAGGTTTACTGGTCACGGTTAGGGTAACGTTTAGGGGGTAGCATTAGGGTTAGGGTTAGGGTTAAGGGATAGGATTAGGGTTAAGTGCTGGGCTTAGGATTAGGGTTTAGTGTTAGGTTTATCATTAAGGATTAGGGTTAGAATCAGGGTTAAATGCTTGGGTGCGGGTAATGGTTAGGGTCAGGGTTAAGGTTCACAGATAGGGTTAGTGTTAAGGGTTACGGGTAGGTTTAGGGTTCAGGGTTAGTGTTAGCATTAGGGCTTAAGGTTAGGATTAGGTGGTAGGTTAGATTTAGGGTTAGATCTAGGCGTTAGGGTAAGGGCTAGCGTTAGGGTTAAGAGATAGGTTTAGGTTTAATGCTTAGGATTAGGGTTAGGGTTTGGGGTTAAAGTAAGTGTTAGGGGTTAGGTTTAAGGATCCAAGGTTAGGGTTATTTTTAGCTGTAGTGTTAGGGTTAGGGATAAGGGATCCCATTAGCATTAAGGGTCTTCCTTACTGTAGGGTTAAGGGTTAGGCTTAGAGTTAAAGTTTAAGGTTAGGGTCAGTGTTAAGATTTAGGGTGAGGGTTAACGGTTAGGGTAAAGTTTAAGCGTTAGGGTTAGGGATTAGTGATTAGGGTTTTTGGTTAGTGTTAGTGTTAGCGGTTAGGAGTTAGTGTTTTATGAAGGGGTATGGTTAGAATTAGGATTGGTATTAATGTTATATTGGCTTGGTAGAACGTGTTGGGGAGAACTCCATCCTTCTCAATATTGGAGAATAGTTTATGTAGGATGGGCACCAGTTCTTCTTTGTATGTATGGTAAAATTCAGGTGTGAACCCATCTGGACCAGGGCTTTTCTTTTTGGGAAGGTTTTTTATTGCTGTTTCGATTTCAGTTCTTGATATTGGTCTGTTCAGGTACTCTATTTCTTCCTGGTTGAGCCTGGGAAGACTATGTGTCTCTAAAAATTTGTCCATTTCCTCCACGTTCTCCAGTTTGTGTGCATAAAGATTTTTGTAGAATTCATAGATGATATCTTGTATCTCTGTAGCATCGGTTGTGATTTCTCCTTTCATGTTCCTAATGGAGGTTATTAGAGATTTTACTTTTGTGCTCTTGGTTAGTCTAGGCAGGGGTGTGTCTATTTTGTTTATCTTTTCAAAGAACCAACTTTTTGTTTTATTAATTTCCCTTATAGTTTCTTTGTTGTCCTTTTCATTTAGTTCTGATTTGATCTTAGTAATTTCTCGCCTTCTGCTGGGTTTGGGATCGTTCTGTTCTTCTTTCTCCAGCTCTTTGAGTCTATTCGTTAGGTTGTCTATTTGCATGTTTTCTGTCTTTTTGATATAGGCATTTATGGATATGAATTTTCCTCTCAGGACTGCTTTAGCTGCATCCCATAGATTTTGATAAGTTGTATCTCCATTGTCATTTAATTCAAAGAAATTTTTGATTTCCATCTTGATTCCTTCTTTTATAGAATAATTATTCAGGAGAAGGTTATTTAGCTTCCATGACTTTGAGTAAGAGTGAGGGTTTCTGTTTGTGATCATTGTTACTTTTATTCCGCTGTGATCTGAGAAGATGCATGGTATAATTTCTTTTTTTTTGAATTTTTGAAGACATGATTTATGTCCTAGGACATGGTCAATCTTAGAGAATGTCCCGTGAGCTGATGAGAAGAATGTATATTCTGTGGACTTTGGGTAGAATGTCCTATAGATGTCAGCCATGCCCATTTGTTCTAGCATTCTATTTAGGTCCATTATGTCTTTGTTTATTTTCTGTTTAGAGGATCTGTCCTGTACTGTCAGTGGGGTGTTAAAGTCTCCAGCTATTACAGTATTATTATCTATCATCTGGTTCAGATCTAGTAGGGTTTGCTTTATGAATCTAGGTGCACCTAGGTTGGGTGCATATATATTGAGTATAGTCATGGCTTCTTGTTGAATTGTGCCCTTGACCAGTATGTAGTAGCCATTTTTGTCTTTTATTATTTTTGTTGGTTTGAAAGCTAAGTTATTGGAAATTAAGATTGCCACACCAGCTTTCTTTTCGTTACCGTTTGCTTGAAATACCGATTTCCATCCTTTTACTTTCAGTCTAAATGCATCTTTGCTCGTTAGGTGGGTTTCTTGGAGACAGCAGATACTTGGCTTGTGCTTTTTTATCCATTGGGCCAGTCTATGTCTCTTGAGCGGGGAATTCAAGCCATTCACATTTATTGAGAAAACCGATAAGTGAGACGGGTTTTTCTTCAGCTTGTTGGGTAGAACTTCATTGCAATGTTTTCTAATCATCAGGGAAATGCAAATCAAAACCACAATGAGATATCACTTAACCCCAGTGAGAATGGCCTTTATCAAAAAAACCCAAAACAACACATGTTGGCGTGGGTGTGGAGAGACAGGAACACTAATACACTGCTGGTGGGACTGCAAACTAGTGCAACCCCTGTGGAAAGCATTATGGAGGTATCTTAAACAGATTCAAGTAGACCTGCCATTTGACCCAGCAATCCCATTACTGGGCATATACCCAAAGGAAAAAAGGTCATTCTGTTACAAAGGCACGTGTACCCAAATGTTTATAGCAGCACAATTCACAATAGCAAAGATGTGGAAACAACCCAAATGCCCATCAATACATGATTGGATTAGTAAACTGTGGTATATGTATACCATGGAATATTACTCAGCTATAAGGAATGATGAAGATACGACATCTCTATGGTTCTCCTGGAGAGAGTTGGAACCCATTATATTAAGTGAAGTATCCCAAGAATGGAAAAACAAGCATCACATGTACTCACCAGAAAATTGGTTTCCCTGATCATGACCTAAATACAAATCTGGGAATGACACCAATTGGACATCAGACTGAGGTGGGGGGTGGGGGAGGGGATGGGGGTATGCCTACACAATGAGTGCATTGCACACCTTTTGGGGAGTGGTAACACTTGAAGGTGCTGACTCGGGAAAGGGGGGGTGGGGAAAAAAATATGAAACTATTGTTTTTAACTTGCACTGTTCACTTAATAATTTATCATGAATATTACCCATATTATTTCAAAAAAAAAAAAAAAAGAATCAGGATTGGGGTTAGAGTTAGGGTGAGGTATAGGGGTTAGGTTTAGGGGTTAGTTTTAGGGTAAAAGGATAGGATTAGGGTTACGGGTTGGGCTTAGGTTTAGGGTTAAAGTTTCCTGCAGGAGTTAGGGATAGGGTTCAGGGTTAGATTTAGGGGTTCTGGTTAGGGTTAGGTGTTAGGTTAGTGTCAGGGTTAGGTCTAGTCGTGAGGGTAAGGTTTAGGGTTAGCTTTAAGAGCTAGGGTTAGGTTTAATGGTTAGGATTAGGATTAGGGTTAAGGGTTAGGGTAAGGCTTAGGGGTTAGGGTGAAGGGTTAGGGTCAAGGGTTAGGGTTTTTGTTAGTCATAGCGTTGGGGTTAGAATTAAGGGTTACTGTCAGTGTTAGGGTTGTAGGTAGGGTTACGGTTAGGGTTAGCGGTTTAGAATTAGGGTTAGGGATTAGGTGTCACAGTGATGACTAGGAGATAGGGTTAGAAATATGGGATAGGGGTTGTTCTCAGGAAATGGGTTATGCATTAACGTTAGGATAAGAGGTTAAAGTTAGGCGCACGGTGAGGTTTACGTGTTAAGGGGAGAAATAGGAACAGGGTTGGGTGTTATGTTCAGGGTTAGGGTTATCTGTTAGAGGTATTGTTTATGCTTAGCGCACGGGCCCTGTCCGCATTAGGCGGGCGGGGGGAGTTTAGGGGGCTGGGATTGTATCCGGGAACCCACTCTATCATACTCTGGGTATGGGCCCGTGGGTTTCATGCAGGACACAGTGGTAGAGCCTCCTTTCACGCATGGCATGGGAGGATTGCAGGCTTCCTAAACTCTAAGAAAGCGAGAAGTCTGAGAATTAGATTTAGGGTTAGGATTCTGGTTAGGGTTAAGGATGAAGTTTAGTGTTAGGGTGAGGGCTTAGGGTTAGGGATTAGGGTTAGGGTTAAAGGTTACTCTTAGGTTTAACGGTTACACTTTGGTTTAGGGTTGAAGTTTACGGTTAGGGTTAAGATGAGGGGTTAGGGTTTGGTACAGGGTTAGGGTTAAGTGTTAGGTTTAGGTTTGAAGATTAGGATTAGGGTTAGGATTAAAGGTTAGCGTGAGAGTTAACGCTTAGGGTTAAGGTTAAGAGTTAGGGTTTAGGATTAGGGTTAGTTTTAGGGTTAGAGTTATGTGCTATGGTTTGTGTTAGAGGTTAGGGTTAGGTTTACTGGTGACGGTTAGGGTTACGTTTAGGGGTTAGCATTAGGGTTAGGGTTAGGGTTAGGGTTAAGGGATAGGATTAGGGTTTAGTGTTAATGTTAGCATTAAGGATTAGGGTTAGGGTCAGGGTTAAATGCTTGGGTGCGGGTAATGGTTAGGGTCAGGCTTAAGGTTCACGGATAGGGTTAGTGTTAAGGGTTACCGGTAGGTTTAGGGTTCAGGGTTAGTGTTAGCATTAGGGTTTAAGGTTAGGATTAGGCGGTAGGTTAGATTTAGGGTTAGATCTAGGCGTTAGGGTAAGGGCTAGCGTTAGGGTTAAGAGATAGGGTTAGGTTTAATGCTTAGGATTAGGGTTAGGTTTTGGGGTTAAAGTAAGTGTTAGGGGTTAGGTTTAAGGATCCAAGGTTAGGGTTATTTTTAGCTGTAGTGTTAGGGTTAGGGATAAGGGATCCCATTAGCATTAAGGGTCTTCCTTCCTGTAGGGTTAAGGGTTAGGCTTAGAGTTAAAGGTTAAGGTTAGGGTCAGTGTTAAGATTTAGGGTGAGGGTTAACGGTGAGGGTAAAGGTTAAGCGTTAGGGTTAGGGATTAGTGATTAGGGATTTTGGTTAGTGTTAGGGTTAGCGGTTAGGAGTTCGTGTTTTATGAAGGGGTATGGTTAGAATTAGGATTGGGGTTAGAGTTAGGGTGAGCCATAGGGGTTAGGTTTAGGGTTAGTTTTAGGATAAAAGGATAGGATTAGGGTTACGGGTTGGGCTTAGGTTTAGGGTTAAAGTTTACTGCTAGGGTTAGGGATAGGGTTCAGGGTTAGCTTTAGGGGTTCTGGTTAGGGTTAGGTGTTAGGTTAGTGTCAGGGTTAGGTCTAGTCGTGAGGGTAAGGTTTAGGGTTAGCTTTAAGAGCTAGGGTTAGGTTTAATGGTTAGGATTAGGATTAGGGTTAAGGGTTAGGGTAAGGCTTAGGGGTTAGGGTGAAGGTTTAGGGTCAAGGGTTAGGGTTTTTGTTAGTCATAGCGTTGGGTTTAGAAGTAAGGGTTACTGTCAGTGTTAAGGTTGTAGGTAGGGTTACGGTTAGGGTTAGCGGTTTAGAATTAGGGTTAGGGATTAGGTGTCACACTGATGACTAGGAGATAGGGTTAGAAATATGGGATAGGGGTTGTTCTCAGGAAATGGGTTATGCATTAACGTTAGGATAAGAGGTTAAAGTTAGGCGCATGGTGAGGTTTACGTGTTAAGGGGAGAAATAGGAACGGGGTTGGGTGTTATGTTCAGGGTTAGGGTTATCTGTTAAAGGTATTGTTTATGCTTAGCGCACGGGCCCTGTCTGCATTAGGCGGGCGGGGGGAGTTTAGGGGGCTGGGATTGTACCCGGGAACCCACTCTATCATACTCTGGGTATGAGCCCGTGGGTCTCATGCAGGACACAGTGGTAGAGCCTCCTTTCACGCATGGCATGGGAGGATTGCAGGCTTTCTAAACTCTAAGAAAGCAAGAAGTCTGAGAATTAGATTTAGGGTTAGGATTCTGGTTAGGGTTAAGGATGAAGTTTAGTGTTAGGGTGAGGGCTTAGGGTTAGGGATTAGAGTTAGGGTTAAAGGTTACTCTTAGGTTTAACGGTTACACTTTGGTTTAGGGTTGGGGTTTACGGTTAGGGTTAAGATGAGGGGTTAGGGTTTGGTACAGGGTTAGGGTTAAGTGTTAGGTTTAGGGTTGAAGATTAGGATTAGGGTTAGGATTAAAGGATATCGTGAGAGTTAACGCTTAGGGTTAAGGTTAAGAGTTAGGGTTTAGGGTTAGGTTTAGGGTTAGGGTTAGTTTTAGGGTTAGAGTTTTGTGCTATGGTTTGTGTTAGAGGTTAGGGTTAGGTTTACTGGTCACGGTTAGGGTTACGTTTAGGGGGTAGCATTAGGGTTAGGGTTAGGGTTAAGGGATAGGTTTAGGGATAAGTGTTGGCCTTAGGGTTAGGGTTTAGTGTTAGGTTTAGTATTAAGGATTAGGGTTAGGGTCAGGGTTAAATGCTTGGGTGCGGGTAATGGTTAGGGTCAGGGTTAAGGTTCACGGATAGGGTTAGTGTTAAGGGTTACGGGTAGGGTTAGGGTTCAGGGTTAGTGTTAGCATTAGTGTTTAAGGTTAGGATTAGGCGGTAGGTTAGATTTAGGGTTAGATCTAGGCGTTAGGGTAAGGGCTAGCTTTAGGGTTAAGAGATAGAGTTAGGTTTAATGCTTAGGATTAGGGTTAGGGTTTGGGGTTAAAGTAAGTGTTAGGGGTTAGGTTTAAGGATCCAAGGTTAGGGTTATTTTTAGCTGTAGTGTTAGGGTTAGGGATAAGGGATCCCATTAGCATTAAGGGTCTTCCTTACTGTAGGGTTAAGGGTTAGGCTTAGAGTTAAAGGTTAAGGTTAGGGTCAGTGTTAAGATTTAGGGTGAGGGTTAACGCTTAGGGTAAAGGTTAAGCGTTAGGGTTAGGGATTAGTGATTAGGGTTTTTGGTTAGTGTTAGGGTTAGCGGTTAGGAGTTAGTGTTTTATGAAGGGGTATGGTTAGAATTAGGATTGGGGTTAGAGTTAGGGTGAGGTATAGGGGTTAGGTTTCGGGGTTAGTTTTAGGGTAAAAGGATAGGATTAGGGTTACGGGTTGGGCTTAGGTTTAGGGTTAAAGTTTCCTGCTGGAGTTAGGGATAGGGTTCAGGGTTAGCTTTAGGGGTTCTGGTTAGGGTTAGGTGTTAGGTTAGTGTCAGGGTTAGGTCTAGTCGTGAGGGTAAGGTTTAGGGTTAGCTTTAAGAGCTAGGGTTAGGTTTAATGGTTAGGATTAGGATTAGGGTTAAGGGTTAGGGTAAGGCTTAGGGGTTAGGGTGAAGGGTTAGGGTCAAGGGTTAGGGTTTTTGTTAGGCATAGCGTTGGGGTTAGAAGTAAGGGTTACTGTCAGTGTTAGGGTTGTAGGTAGGGTTACGGTTAGGGTTAGCGGTTTAGAATTAGGGTTAGGGATTAGGTGTCACAGTGATGACTAGGAGATAGGGTTAGAATTATGGGATAGGGGTTGTTCTCAGGAAATGGGTTATGCATTAACGTTAGGATAAGAGGTTAAAGTTAGGCGCACGGTGAGGTTTACGTGTTAAGGGGAGAAATAGGAACAGGGTTGGGTGTTATGTTCAGGGTTAGGGTTATCTGTTAAAGGTATTGTTTATGCTTAGCGCACGGGCCCTGTCTGCATTAGGCGAGCGGGGGGAGTATAGGGGGCTGGGATTGTACCCGGGAACCCACTCTATCATACTCTGGGTATGGGCCCATGGGTTTCATGCAGGACACAGTGGTAGAGCCTCCTTTCACGCATGGCACGGGAGGATTGCAGGCTTTCTAAACTCTAAGAAAGCAAGAAGTCTGAGAATTAGATTTAGGGTTAGGATTATGGTTAGGGTTAAGGATGAAGTTTAGTGTTAGTGTGAGGGCTTAGGATTAGGGATTAGGGTTAAGGTTAAAGGTTACTCTTAGGTATAACGGTTACACTTTGGTTTAGGGTTGAGGTTTACGGTTAGGGTTAAGATGAGGGGTTAGGGTTTGGTACAGGGTTAGGGTTAAGTGTTAGGTTTAGGTTTGAAGATTAGGATTAGGGTTAGGATTAAAGGTTAGCGTGAGAGTTAACGCTTAGGGTTAAGGTTAAGAGTTAGGTTTTAGGGTTAGGGTTAGGGTTAGTTTTAGGTTTAGAGTTATGTGCTATGGTTTGTGTTAGAGGTTAGGGTTAGGTTTACTGGTCACGGTTAGGGTTACGTTTAGGGGGTAGCATTAGGATTAGGGTTAGGGATAAGGGATAGGATTAAGGTTAAGTGTTGGGCTTAGGATTAGGGTTTAGTGTTAAGGTTAGCATTAAGGATTAGGGTTAGGGTCAGGGTTAAATGCTTGGGTGCGGGTAGAGGTTAGGGTCAGGGTTAAGGTTCACGGATAGGGTTAGTGTTAAGGGTTACGGGTAGGTTTAGGGTTCATAGTTAGTGTTAGCATTAGGGCTTAAGGTTAGGATTAGGCGGTAGGTTAGATTTAGGGTTAGATCTAGGCGTTAGGGTAAGGGCTAGCGTTAGGGTTAAGAGATAGGGTTAGGTTTAATGCTTAGGATTAGGGTTAGGGTTTGGGGTTAAAGTAAGTGTTAGGGGTTAGGTTTAAGGATCCAAGGTTAGGGTTATTTTTAGCTGTAGTGTTAGGGTTAGGGATAAGGGATCCCATTAGCATTAAGGGTCTTCCTTCCTGTAGGGTTAAGGGTTAGGCTTAGAGTTAAAGGTTAAGGTTAGGGTCAGTGTTAAGATTTAGGGTGAGGGTTAACGGTCAGGGTAAAGGTTAAGCGTTAGGGTTAGGGATTAGTGATTAGGGTTTTTGGTTAGTGTTAGGGTTAGCGGTTAGGAGTTAGTGTTTTATGAAGTGGTATGGTTAGAATTAGGATTGGGGTTAGAGTTAGGGTGAGGTATAGGGGTTAGGTTTAGGGGTTAGTTTTAGGGTAAAAGGATAGGATTAGGGTTACGGGTTGGGCTTAGGTTTAGGGTTCAAGTTTACTGCTAGGGTTAGGGATAGGGTTCAGGGTTAGCTTTAGGGGTTCTTGTTAGGGTTAGGTGTTAGGTTAGTGTCAGGGTTAGGTCTAGTCGTGAGGGTAAGGTTTAGGGTTAGCTTTAAGAGCTAGGGTTAGGTTTAATGGTTAGGATTAGGATTAGGGTTAAGGGTTAGGGTAAGCCTTAGGGGTTAGGGTGAAGGGTTAGGGTCAAGGGTTAGGGTTTTTGTTAGGCATAGCGTTGGGGTTAGAAGTAAGGGTTACTGTCAGTGTTAGGGTTGTAGGTAGGGTTACGGTTAGGGTTAGCGGTTTAGAATTAGGGTTAGGGATTAGGTGTCACAGTGATGACTAGGAGATAGGGTTATAATTATGGGATAGGGGTTGTTCTCAGAAAATGGTATATGCATTAACGTTAGGATAAGAGGTTAAAGTTAGGCGCACGGTGAGGTTTACGTGTTAAGGGGAGAAATAGGAACAGGGTTGGGTGTTATGTTCAGAGTTAGGGTTATCTGTTAGAGGTATTGTTTATGCTTAGCGCACGGGCCCAGTCTGCATTAGGCGGGCGGGGGGAGTTTAGGGGGCTGGGATTGTACCCGGGAACACACTCTATCATACTCTGGGTATGGGCCCGTGTGTTTCATGGAGGACACAGTGGTAGAGCCTCATTTCACGCATGGCATGGGAGGATTGCAGGCTTTCTAAACTCTAAGAAAGCAAGAAGTCTGAGAATTAGATTTAGGGTTAGGATTATGGTTAGGGTTAAGGATGAAGTTTAGTGTTAGGGTGAGAGCTTAGGGTTAGGGATTAGGGTTAGGGTTAAAGGTTACTCTTAGGTTTAACGGTTACACTTTGGTTTAGGGTTGAGGTTTACGGTTAGGGTTAAGATGAGGGGTTGGGGTTAGGTTTAGGTACAGGGTTAGGGTTAAGTGTTAGGTTTAGGGTGGAAGATTAGGATTAGGGTTAGGATTAAAGGTTAGCATGAGAGTTAACGCTTAGGGTTAAGGTTAAGAGTTAGGGTTTAGGGTTAGGGTTAGGGTTAGGGTTAGTTTTAGGGTTAGAGTTATGTGCTATGATTTGTGTTAGAGGTTAGGCTTAGGTTTACTGGTCATGGTTAGGGTTACGTTTAGGGGGTAGCATTAGGGTTAGGGTTAGGGTTAAGGGATAGGATTAGGGTTAAGTGCTGGGCTTAGGGTTAGGTTTTAGTGTTAGGTTTATCATTAAGGATTATGGTTAGAATCAGGGTTAAATGCTTGGGTGCGGGTAATGGTTAGGGTCAGGGTTAAGGTTCACAGATAGGGTTAGTGTTAAGGGTTACGCGTAGGTTTAGGGTTCAGGGTTAGTGTTAGCATTAGGGCTTAAGGTTAGGATAAGGCGGTAGTTAGATTTAGGGTTAGATCTAGGCGTTAGGGTAAGGGCTAGCGTTAGGGTTAAGAGATAGGGTTAGGTTTAATGCTTAGGATTAGGGTTAGGGTTTGGGGTTAAAGTAAGTGTTAGGGGTTAGGTTTAAGGATCCAAGGTTAGGGTTATTTTTAGCTGTAGTGTTAGGGTTAGGGATAAGGGATCCCATTAGCATTAAGGGTCTTCCTTCCTGTAGGGTTAAGGGTTAGGCTTAGAGTTAAAGGTTAAGGTTAGGGTCAGTGTTAAGATTTAGGGTGAGGGTTAACGGTTAGGGTAAAGGTTAAGCGTTAGGGTTAGGGATTAGTGATTAGGGTTTTTGGTTAGTGTTAGGGTTAGCGGTTAGGGGTTAGCGTTTTACGAAGGGGTATGGTTAGAATTAGGATTGGGGTTAGAGTTAGGGTGAGGTATAGGGGTTAGGTTTAGGGGTTAGTTTTAGGGTAAAAGGATAGGATTAGGGTTACGGGTTGGGCTTAGGTTTAGGGTTAAAGTTTACTGCTAGGGTTAGGGATAGGTTTCAGGGTTAGCTTTAGGGGTTCTGGTTAGGGTTAGGTGTTAGGTTAGTGTCAGGGTTAGGTCCAGTCGTGAGGGTAAGGTTTAGGGTTAGCTTTAAGAGCTAGGGTTAGGTTTAATGGTTAGGATTAGGATTAGGGTTAAGTTTTAGGGTAAGGCTTAGAGGTTAGGGTGAAGGGTTAGGGTCAAGGGTTAGGGTTTTTGTTAGGCATAGCGTTGGGGTTAGAAGTAAGGGTTACTGTCAGTGTTAGGGTTGTAGGTAGGGTTACGGTTAGGGTTAGCGGTTTAGAATTAGGGTTAGGGATTAGGTGTCACAGTGATGACTAGGAGATAGGGTTAGAATTATGGGATAGGGGTTGTTCTCAGGAAATGGGTTATGCATTAACGTTAGGATAAGAGGTTAAAGTTAGGCGCACGGTGAGGTTTACGTGTTAAGGGGAGAAATAGGAACGGGGTTGGGTGTTATGTTCAGGGTTAGGGTTATCTGTTAAAGGTATTGTTTATGCTTAGCGCACGGGCCCTGTCTGCATTAGGCGGGCGGGGGTGTTTAGGGGGCTGGGATTGTACCCGGGAACCCACTCTATCATACTCTGGGTATGGGCCCATGGGTATCATGCAGGACACAGTGGTAGAGCCTCCTTTCACGCATGGCATGGGAGGATTGCAGGCTTTCTAAACTCTAATAAAGCAAGAAGTCTGAGAATTAGATTTAGGGTTAAGATTCTGGTTAGGGTGAAGGATGAAGTTTAGTGTTAGGGTGAGGGCTTAGGATTAGGGATTAGGGTTAGGGTTAAAGGTTACTCTTAGGTTTAACGGTTACACTTTGGTTTCGGGTTGAGGTTTACGGTTAGGGTTAAGATGAGTGGTTAGGGTTTGGTACAGGGTTAGGGTTAAGTGTTAGGTTTAGGGTTGAAGCTAAGGATTAGTGTTAGGATTAAAGGATAGCATGAGAGTTAACGCTTAGGGTTAAGGTTAACAGATAGGGTTTAGGGTTAGGGTTAGGGTTAGGGTTAGTTTTAGGTTTAGAGTTATGTGCTATGGTTTGTGTTAGAGGTTAGGGTTAGGTTTACTGGTGACGGTTAGGGTTACATTTAGGGGTTAGCATTAGGGTTAGGGTTAGGGTTAAGGGATAGGATTATTGTTAAGTGTTGGGCTTAGGGTTAGGGTTTAGTGTTAGGGTTATCATTAAGGATTAGGGGTAGGGTCAGGGTTAAATGCTTGGGTGCGGGTAATAGTTAGGGTCAGGGTTAAGGTTCACGGATAGCGTTAGTGTTAAGGGGTACGGGTAGGTTTAGGGTTCAGGGTTAGAGTTAGCATTAGGGCTTAAGGGTAGGATTAGGCGGAAGGTTAGATTTAGGGTTAGATCTAGGCGTTAGGGTAAGGGCTAGCGTTAGGGTTAAGAGATAGGGTTAGGTTTAATGCTTAGGATTAGGGTTAGGGTTTGGGGTTAAAGTAAGTGTTAGGGGTTAGGTTTAAGGATCAAAGGTTAGGGTTATTTTTAGCTGTAGTGTTAGGGTTAGGGATAAGGAATCCCATTAGCATTAAGGGTCTTCCTTACTGTAGGGTTAAGGGCTAGGCTTAGAGTTAAAGGTTAAGGTTAGGGTCAGTGTTAAGATTTAGGGTGAGGGTTAACGCTTAGGGTAAAGGTTAAGCATTAGGGTTAGGGATTAGTGATTAGGGTTTTTGGTTAGTGTTAGGGTTAGCGGTTAGGAGTTAGTGTTTTATGAAGGGGTATGGTTAGAATTAGGATTGGGGTTAGAGTTAGGGTGAGGTATAGGGGTTAGGTTTAGGGGTTAGTTTTAGGGTAAAAGGATAGGATTAGGGTTACGGGTTGTGCTTAGGTTTAGGGTTAAAGTTTACTGCTAGGGTTAGGGATAGGGTTCAGGATTAGCTTTAGGGGTTCTGGTTAGGGTTAGGTGTTAGGTTAGTGTCAGGGTTAGGTCTAGTCGTGAGGGTAAGTTTTAGGGTTAGCTTTAAGAGCTAGGGTTAGGTTTAATGGTTAGGATTAGGATTAAGGTTAAGGGTTAGGGTAAGGCTTAGGGGTTAGGGTGAAGGGTTAGGGTCAAGGGTTAGGGTTATTGTTAGGCATAGCGTTGGGGTTAGAAGTAAGGGTTACTGTCAGTGTTAGGATTGTAGGTAGGGTTACGGTTAGGGTTAGCGGTTTAGAATTAGGGTTAGGGATTAGGTGTCACAGTGATGACTAGGAGATAGGGTTAGAATTATGGGATAGGGGTTGTTCTCAGGAAATGTGTTATGCATTAACGTTAGGATAAGAGGATAAAGTTAGGCACACGGTGAGGTTTACGTGTTAAGGGGAGAAATAGGAACAGGGTTGGGTGTTATGTTCAGGGTTAGGGTTATCTGTTAAAGGTATTGTTTATGCTTAGCGCACGGGCTGTGTCTGCATTAGGCGGGCGGGGGAGTTTAGGGGGATGGGATTGTACCCAGGAACCCACTCTATCATACTCTGGGTATGGGCCTGTGGGTTTCATGCAGGACACAGTGGTAGAGCCTCCTTTCACGCATGGCATGGGAGGGTTGCAGGCTTTCTAAACTCTAAGAAAGCAAGAAGTCTGAGAATTAGATTTAGGGTTAGGATTATGGTTAGGGTGAAGGATCAAGTTTAGTGTTAGGGTGAGGGCTTAGTGTTAGGGATTAGGGTTAGGGTTAAAGGTTACTCTTAGGTTTAACGGTTACACTTTGGTTTCGGGTTGAGGTTTACGGTTAGGGTTAAGATGAGGGGTTAGGGTTTGGCACAGGGTTAGGGTTAAGTGTTAGGTTTAGGGTTGAAGATTAGGATTAGGGTTAGGATTAAAGGTTAGCGTGAGAGTTAACGCTTAGGGTTAAGGTTAAGAGTTAGGGTTTAGGTTTAGGGTTAGGGTTAGGGTTAGTTTTAGGGTTAGAGTTATGTGCTATGGTTTGTGTTAGAGGTTAGGGTTAGGTTTACTGGTGAGGGTTAGGGTTACGTTTAGGGGGTAGCATTAGGGTTAGGGTTAGGGTTAAGGGATAGGATTAGGGTTAAGTGTTGGGCTTAGGGTTAGGGTTTAGTGTTAGGGTTATCATTAAGGATTAGGGTTAGGGTCAGGGTTAAATGCTTGGGTGCGGGTAATGGTTAGGGTCAGGGTTAAGGTTCACGGATAGGGTTAGTGTTAAGGGTTACGGGTAGGTTTAGGGTTCAGGGTTAGTGTTAGGGTTAGTGCTTAAGGTTAGGATTAGGCGGTAGCTTAGTTTTAGGGTTAGATCTAGGAATTAGGGTAAGGGCTAGTGTTAGGGTTAAGAGATAGGGTTAGATTTAATGATTAGTATTAAGGTTAGGCTTTGGGGTTAAAGTAAGTGTTAGGGGTTAGGTTTAAGGATCAAAGGTTACGGTTATTTTTAGCTGTAGTGTTAGGGTTAGGGATAAGGGATCCCATTAGCATTAAGGGTCTTTCTTACTGTAGGGTTAAGGGTTAGGCTTAGAGTTAAAGGTTAAGGTTAGGGTGAGTGTTAAGATTTAGGGTGAGGGTTAACGGTTAGGGTAAAGGTTAAGCGTTAGGGTTAGGGATTAGCGATTAGGATTTTTGGTTAGTGTTAGGGTTAGAGGTTAGGAGTTCGTGTTTTATGAAGGGGTATGGTTAGAATTAGGATTGGGGTTAGAGTTAGGGTTAGGTATAGGGGTTAGTTTTAGGGTAAAAGGATAGGATTAGGGTTATGGGTTGGGCTTAGGTTTAGGGTTAAAGTTTACTGCTAGGGTTAGGGATAGGGTTCAGGTTTAGCTTTAGGGGTTCTGGTTAGGGTTAGGTGTTAGGTTAGTGTCAGGGTTAGGTCTAGTCGTGAGGGTAAGGTTTAGGGTTAGCTTTAAGAGCTAGGGTTAGGTTTAATGGTTAGGATTAGGATTAGGGTTAAGGGTTAGCGTAAGGCTTAGGGGTTTGGGTGAAGGGTTAGGGTTTTTGTTAGGCATAGCGTTGGGTTTAGAAGTAAGGGTTACTGTCAGTGTTAGGGTTGTAGGTAGGGTTCCGGTTAGGGTTAGCGGTTTAGAATTAGGGTTAGGGATTAGGTGTCACAGTGATGACTAGGAGATAGGGTTAGAATTATGGGATAGGGGTTGTTCTCAGGGAATGGGTTATGCATTAATGTTAGGATAAGAGGTTAAAGTTAGGCTCACGGTGAGGTTTACGTGTTAAGGGGAGAAATAGGAACAGGGTTGGGTGTTATGTTCAGGGTTAGGGTTATCTGTTAGAGGTATTGTTTATGCTTAGCGCACGGGCCCTGTCTGCCTTGGGCGGGCGGGGGGAGTTTAGGGGGCTGGGATTGTACCCGGGAACCCACTCTATCATACTCTCGGTATGGGCCCGTGGGTTTCATGCAGGACACAGTGGTAGAGCCTCCTTTCACGCATGGCATGGGAGGATTGCAGGCTTTCTAAACTCTAAGAAAGCAAGAAGTCTGAGAATTCGATTTAGGGTTAGGATTCTGGTTAGGGTTAAGGATGAAGTTTAGTGTTAGGGTGAGGGCTTAAGGTTAGGGATTAGGGTTAGGGTTAAAGGTTACTCTTAGGTTTAACGGTTACAGTTCGGTTTAGGGTTGAGGTTTACGGTTAGGGTTAAGATGAGGGGTTAGGGTTTGGTAGACGTTTAGGGTTAAGTGTTAGGTTTAGGGTTGAAGATTAGGATTAGGGTTAGGATTAAAGGTTAGCGTGAGAGTTAACGCTTAGGGTTAAGGTTAAGAGTTAGGGTTTACGGTTAGGCTTAGGGTTAGATTTAGGGTTAGAGTTATGTGCTATGGTTTGTGTTAGGGGTTAGGGTTAGGTTTACTGTTCACGGTTAGGGTTGGGTTTAGGGGTTAGCATTAGGGTTAGGGATTAGGTTTAGGGTAAGGGTCTAGAGTTAATGTTGGGCTTTAGGCTCGGGGCTTAGGTTCAGGGTCAGGGGTTAGCGTTGGTGGTAGGGCTTAGCTTTAGCGGTCAGTTTAAGGGCACAGGACCTGGTTAATCTACGGTGAGAGGGGTGCGGTCGGAGTCACCACGAAAGCACAACATCATTCCCTGGGCCTTCGGACAGGACCTCCATGCAGGACTCAGGCGGAGCCTCATCTCACACATGGCATGGCTGTATTGTAGGCTTGCTTCACTCTGGGAATGGAAGTAGTGTGAGAATTAGGGTTGGGGTTGGGGTTAGGGTTTTTCGTGTTAGGGGTTAGGTTTCGAGTCAGGGTTAGGTGCTAGGGATTAGTGGTTAGGGTTAGAGTTAGTGTTAGGGGTAAGGTGTTAAGTCTGGGTTAGGGGGCCAGGGTAAGGTTTAGGGTTGGAGTTAGCGTTAGTGTTAGCGGTTAGGGTTAAGGGATAGGGTTAGGATTCAGGGTGAGGGTTAGAGGGTTAACAGTTGGGGTTAGGCTTAGGGGTTAGGGATAGTGTTAGAGTGAAGGGTTAGGAGCTTGGTTCAGGTTTAAGGTTAGCATTAGGGGTTGGGGTTAGTGTTAACTGTAGGTCAGTGTTGGGGTTAGATCTCTAGGCATTAGGGTAAAGGTTAGGGTTAGGGTTAAGAGTTAGGGTTCTGTTTAATGGTTAGGATTGGGAATAGGTTAAGGCTTAGGGTTAAGGTTAGGGGTTATGACGAAGGATCAACGGTTAGGGTTACTTTTAGGCGTAGGGTTAGGGTAAGGGGTTAGGGTTAGTGTTAGTGTTGTTGGTCGGGTTAAGGTTAGGGTTGGCGCTTCAGAATTAGGGATTAGGTGTTACGGTTATAGCTAGGAGGTAGGGTTATAATGACGGTATAGGGCTTGTTCTCAGGGTGTCATGCATTAACGTTAAGATATGGGGTTAAAGTTAGGGTTATGGTGAGGTTTACCTGTTAAGGTGAGCAGTAGGATGAGGGTTAGGTGTTATGTTGTGGGTTAGGCTTATGGGTGAGGGGTAGGGTTTATGCTTAGGGCACGGGCCCTGTATGCCCTAGGAGGCAAAGTTAGGTGTCTGTGATGGTCGCTGGGAACCCACTCTACCGCACGCAGTGTATGGGCCTCTGGGTTTCATGCAGGACACTGTGGCAGAGCCTCCTTTCACACATGGCGTGGGAGGATTGCAGGCTTTCTAAACTCTAAGAAAGCAAGAAGTCTGAGAATTAGATTTAGGGTTAGGGTTATGGTTAGGGTTAAGGATGAAGTTTAGTGTTAGGGTGAGGGCTTAGGCTTAGGGATTACGGTTAGGGTTAAAGGTTACTCTTAGATTTAACGGTTACACTTTGGTTTAGGGTTGAGGTTTAAGGTTAGGGTTAAGATGAGGGGTTAGGGTTTGGTACAGGGTTAGGGTTAAGTGTTAGGTTTAGGGTTGAAGATTAGGATTAGGGTTAGGATTAAAGGTTAGCGTGAGAGTTAACGCTTAGGGTTAAGGTTAAGAGTTAGGGTTTAGGGTTAGGGTTAGGGTTAGGGTTAGTTTTAGGGTTAGAGTTATGTGCTATGGTTTGTGTTAGAGGTTAGGGTTAGGTTTACTGTTCACGGTTAGGGTTACGTTTAGGGGTTAGCATTAGGGTTAGGGTTAGGGTTAGGGTTAAGGGATAGGATTAGGGTTAAGTGTTGGGCTTAGGGTTAGGGTTTAGTGTTAGGGTTATCATTAAGGATTAGGGTTAGGGTCAGGGTTAAATGCTTGGGTGCGGGTAATGGTTAGGGTCGGGGTTAAAGTTCACGGATAGGGTTAGTGTTAAGGGTTACGGGTAGGTTTAGGGTTCAGGGTTAGCGTTAGCATTAGGGCTTAAGGTTAGGATTAGCGGGAGGTTAGATTTACGGTTAGAACTAGACGTTAGGGTAAGGGCTAGGGTTAGGGTTAAGAGATAGGGTTAGGTTTAATGCTTAGGATTAGGGTTAGGGTTTGGGGTTAAAGTAAGTGTTAGGGGTTAGGTTTAAGGATCCAAGGTTAGGGTTATTTTTAGCTGTAGTGTTAGGGTTAGGGAAAAGGGATCCCATTAGCATTAAGGGTCTTCCTTACTGTAGGGTTAAGGGTTAGGCTTAGAGTTAAAGGTTAAGGTTAGGGTCAGTGTTAAGAGTTAGGGTGAGGGTTAACGGTTAGGGTAAAGGTTAAGCGTTAGGGTTAGGGATTAGCGATTAGGATTTTTGGTTAGTGTTAGGGTTAGAGGTTAGGAGTTCGTGTTTTATGAAGGGGTATGGTTAGAATTAGGATTGGGGTTAGAGTTAGGGTTAGGTATAGGGGTTAGTTTTAGGGTAAAAGGATAGGATTAGGGTTATGGGTTGGGCTTAGGTTTAGGGTTAAAGTTTACTGCTAGGGTTAGGGATAGGGTTCAGGGTTAGCTTTAGGGGTTCTGGTTAGGGTTAGGTGTTAGGTTAGTGTCAGGGTTAGGTCTAGTCGTGAGGGTAAGGTTTAGGGTTAGCTTTAAGAGCTAGGGTTAGGTTTAATGGTTAGGATTAGGATTAGGGTTAAGGGTTAGGGTAAGGCTTAGGGGTTTGGGTGAAGGATTAGGGTTTTTGTTAGGCATAGCGTTGGGGTTAGAAGTAAGGGTTACTGTCAGTGTTAGGGTTGTAGGTAGGGTTCCGGTTAGGGTTAGCGGTTTAGAATTAGGGTTAGGGATTAGGTGTCACAGTGATGACTAGGAGATAGGGTTAGAATTATGGGATAGGGGTTGTTCTCAGGGAATGGGTTTTGCATTAATATTCGGATAAGAGGTTAAAGTTAGGCTCACGGTGAGGTTTACGTGTTAAGGGGAGAAATAGGAACAGGGTTGGGTGTTATGTTCAGGGTTAGGGTTATCTGTTAGAGGTATTGTTTATGCTTAGCGCACGGGCCCTGTCTGCATTGGGCGGGCGGGGGGAGTTTAGGGGGCTGGGATTGTACCCGGGAACCCACTCTATCATACTCTGGGTATGGGCCCGTGGGTTTCATGCAGGACACAGTGGTAGAGCCTCCTTTCACGCATGGCATGGGAGGATTGCAGGCTTTCTAAACTCTAAGAAAGCAAGAAGTCTGAGAATTCGATTTAGGGTTAGGATTCTGGTTAGGGTTAAGGATGAAGTTTAGTGTTAGGGTGAGGGCTTAAGGTTAGGGATTAGGGTTAGGGTTAAAGGTTACTCTTAGGTTTAACGGTTACAGTTCGGTTTAGGGTTGAGGTTTACGGTTAGGGTTAAGATGAGGGGTTAGGGTTTGGTAGACGTTTATGGTTAAGTGTTAGGTTTAGGGTTGAAGATTAGGATTAGGGTTAGGATTAAAGGTTAGCGTGAGAGTTAACGCTTAGGGTTAAGGTTAAGAGTTAGGGTTTACGGTTAGGCTTAGGGTTAGATTTAGGGTTAGAGTTATGTGCTATGGTTTGTGTTAGGGGTTAGGGTTAGGTTTACTGTTCACGGTTAGGGTTGGGTTTAGGGGTTAGCATTAGGGTTAGGGATTAGGTTTAGGGTAAGGGTCTAGAGTTAATGTTGGGCTTTAGGCTCGGGGCTTAGGTTCAGGGTCAGGGGTTAGCGTTGGTGGTAGGGCTTAGCTTTAGCGGTCAGTTTAAGGGCACAGGACCTGGTTAATCTACGGTGAGAGGGGTGCGGTCGGAGTCACCACGAAAGCACAACATCATTCCCTGGGCCTTCGGACAGGACCTCCATGCAGGACTCAGGCGGAGCCTCATCTCACACATGGCATGGCTGTATTGTAGGCTTGCTTCACTCTGGGAATGGAAGTAGTGTGAGAATTAGGGTTGGGGTTGGGGTTCGGGTTTTTCGTGTTAGGGGTTAGGTTTCGAGTCAGGGTTAGGTGCTAGGGATTAGTGGTTAGGGTTAGAGTTAGTGTTAGGGGTAAGGTGTTAAGTCTGGGTTAGGGGGCCAGGGTAAGGTTTAGGGTTGGAGTTAGCATTAGGGTTAGGGGTTAGGGTTAAGGGATAGGGTTAGGATTCAGGGTGAGGGTTAGAGGGTTAACAGTTGGGGTTAGGCTTAGGGGTTAGGGATAGTGTTAGGGTTAAGGGTTAGGAGCTTGGTTCAGGTTTAAGGTTAGCATTAGGGGTTGGGGTTAGTGTTAACTGTAGGTCAGTGTTGGGGTTAGATCTCTAGGCATTAGGGTAAAGGTTAGGGTTAGGGTTAAGAGTTAGGGTTCTGTTTAATGGTTAGGATTGGGAATAGGTTAAGGCTTAGGGTTAAGGTTAGGGGTTATGACGAAGGATCAACGGTTAGGGTTACTTTTAGGCGTAGGGTTAGGGTAAGGGGTTAGGGTTAGTGTTAGTGTTGTTGGTCGGGTTAAGGTTAGGGTTGGCGCTTCAGAATTAGGGATTAGGTGTTACGGTTATAGCTAGGAGGTAGGGTTATAATGACGGTATAGGGCTTGTTCTCAGGGTGTCATGCATTAACGTTAAGATATGGGGTTAAAGTTAGGGTTATGGAGAGGTTTACCTGTTAAGGTGAGCAGTAGGGTCAGGGTTAGGTGTTAGGTTGTGGGTTAGGCTTATGGGTGAGGGGTAGGGTTTATGCTTAGGGCACGGGCCCTGTATGCCCTAGGAGGCAAAGTTAGGTGTCTGTGATGGTCGCTGGGAACCGACTCTACTGCACGCAGTGTATGGGCCTCTGGGTTTCATGCAGGACACTGTGGCAGAGCCTCCTTTCACACATGGCGTGGGAGGATTGCAGGCTTTCTAAACTCTAAGAAAGCAAGAAGTCTGAGAATTAGATTTAGGGTTAGGGTTATGGTTAGGGTTAAGGATGAAGTTTAGTGTTAGGGTGAGGGCTTAGGCTTAGGGATTACGGTTAGGGTTAAAGGTTACTCTTAGATTTAACGGTTACACTTTGGTTTAGGGTTGAGGTTTAAGGTTAGGGTTAAGATGAGGGGTTAGGGTTTGGTAGACGTTTAGGGTTAAGTGTTAGGTTTAGGGCTGAAGATTAGGATTAGGGTTAGGATTAAAGGTTAGCGTGAGAGTTAACGCTTAGGGTTAAGGTTAAGTGTTAGGGTTTAGGTTTAGGGTTAGGGTTAGAGTTAGTTTTAGGGTTAGAGTTATGTGCTATGGTTTGTGTTAGAGGTTAGGGTTAGGTTTACTGGTCACGGTTAGGTTTACGTTTAGGGGTTAGCATTAGGGTTAGGGTTAGGTTTAGGGTTAGGGTTACCGTTAGCATTAGGGCTTAAGGTTAGGATTAGGTGGGAGGTTAGATTTAGGGTTAGAACTAGGCGTTAGGGTAAGGGCTAGGGTTAGGGTTAAGAGATAGGGTTAGGTTTAATGCTTAGGATTAGGGTTAGGGTTTGGGGTTAAAGTAAGTGTTAGGGGTTAGGTTTAAGGATCAAAGGTTAGGGTTATTTTTAGCTGTAGTGTTAGGGTTAGGGATAAGGGATCCCATTAGCATTAAGGGTCTTCCTTACTGTAGGGTTAAGGGTTAGGCTTAGAGTTAAAGGTTAAGGTTAGGGTCAGTGTTAAGAATTAGGGTGAGGGTTAACGGTTAGGGTAAAGGTTAAGCGTTAGGGTTAGGGATTAGCGATTAGGGTTTTTGGTTAGTGTTAGGGTAAGAGGTTAGGAGTTCGTGTTTTATGAAGGGGTATGGTTAGAATTAGGATTGGGGTTAGAGTTAGGGTTAGGTATAGGGGTTATGTTTAGGGGTTAGTTTTAGGGTAAAAGGATAGGATTAGGGTTATGGGTTGGGCTTAGGTTTAGGGTTAAAGTTTACTGCTAGGGTTAGGGATAGGGTTCAGGGTTAGCTTTAGGGGTTCTGGTTAGGGTTAGGTGTTAGGTTAGTGTCAGGGTTAGGTCTAGTCGTGAGGGTAAGGTTTAGGGTTAGCTTTAAGAGCTAGGGTTAGGTTTAATGGTTAGGATTAGGATTCAGGTTAAGGGTTAGGGTAAGGCTTAGGGGTTAGGGTGAAGGGTTAGGGTCAAGGGTTAGGGTTTTTGTTAGGCATAGCGTTGGGGTTAGAAGTAAGGGTTACTGTCAGTGTTAGGGTTGTAGGTAGGGTTACGGTTAGGGTTAGCGGTTTAGAATTAGGGTTAGGGATTAGGTGTTCCAGTGATGACTAGGAGATAGGGTTAGAATTATGGGATAGGGGTTGTTCTCAGGAAATGGGTTATGCATTAACGTTAGGATAAGAGGTTAAAGTTAGGCGCACGGTGAGGTTTACGTGTTAAGGGGAGAAATAGGAACAGGGTTGGGTGTTATGTTCAGGGTTAGGGTTATCTGTTAAAGGTATTGTTTATGCTTAGCGCACGGGCCCTGTCTGCATTAGGCGGGCGGGGGGAGTTTAGGGGGCTGGGATTGTACCCGGGAACCCACTCTATCATACTCTGGGTATGGGCCCGTGGGTTTCATGCAGGACACAGTGGTAGAGCCTCCTTTCACGCATGGCATGGGAGGATTGCAGGCTTTCTAAACTCTAAGATAGCAAGAAGTCTGAGAATTAGATTTAGGGTTAGGATTCTGGTTAGGGTTAAGGATGAAGTTTAGTGTTAGGGTGAGGGCTTAAGGTTAGGGATTAGGGTTAAGGTTAAAGGTTACTCTTAGGTTTAACGGTTACAGTTCGGTTTAGGGTTGAGGTTTACGGTTAGGGTTAAGATGAGGGGTTAGGGTTTGGTAGACGTTTAGGGTTAAGTGTTAGGTTTAGGGTTGAAGATTAGGATTAGGGTTAGGATTAAAGGTTAGCGTGAGAGTTAACGCTTAGGGTTAAGGTTAAGTGTTAGGGTTTACGGTTAGGCTTAGGGTTAGAGTTATGTGCTATGATTTGTGTTAGGGGTTAGGGTTAGTTTTACTGTTCACGGTTAGGGTTGGGTTTAGGGGTTAGCATTAGGGTTAGGGATTAGGTTTAGGGTAAGGGTCTAGAGTTAATGTTGGGCTTTAGGCTCGGGGCTTAGGTTCAGGGTCAGGGGTTAGCGCTGGTGGTAGGGCTTAGCTTTAGCGGTCAGTTTAATGGCACAGGACCTGGTTAATCTGCGGTGAGAGGGGTGCGGTCGGAGTCACCACGAAAGCACAACATCATTCCCTGGGCCTTGGGAGAGGACCTCCATGCAGGACTCAGGCGGAGCCTCATCTCACACATGGCATGGCTGTATTGTAGGCTTGCTTCACTCTGGGAATGGAAGTAGTGTGAGAATTAGGGTTGGGGTTGGGGTTAGGGTTTTTCGTGTTTGGGGTTAGGTTTCGAGTCAGGGTTAGGTGCTAGGGATTAGTGGTTAGGGTTAGAGTTAGTGTTAGGGGTAAGGTGTTAAGTCTGGGTTAGGGGGCCAGGGTAAGGTTTAGGGTTGGAGTTAGCATTAGGGTTAGGGGTTAGGGTTAAGGGATAGGGTTAGGATTCAGGGTGAGGGTTAGAGGGTTAACAGTTGGGGTTAGGCTTAGGGGTTAGGGATAGTGTTAGGGTTAAGGGTTAGGAGCTTGGTTCAGGTTTAAGGTTAGCATTAGGGGTTGGGGTTAGTGTTAACTGTAGGTCAGTGTTGGGGTTAGATCTCTAGGCATTAGGGTAAAGGTTAGGGTTAGGGTTAAGAGTTAGGGTTCTGTTTAATGGTTAGGATTGGGAATAGGTTAAGGGTTAGGGTTAAGGTTAGGGGTTATGACGAAGTATCTACGGTTAGGGTTACTTTTAGGCGTAGGGTTAGGGTAAGGGGTTAGGGTTAGTGTTAGTGTTGTTGGTCGGGTTAAGGTTAGGGTTGGCGCTTCAGAATTAGGGATTAGGTGTTACGGTTATAGCTAGGAGGTAGGGTTATAATGACGGTATAGGGCTTGTTCTCAGGGTGTCATGCATTAACGTTAAGATATGGGGTTAAAGTTAGGGTTATGGTGAGGTTTACCTGTTAAGGTGAGCAGTAGGATGAGGGTTAGGTGTTATGTTGTGGGTTAGGCTTATGGGTGAGGGGTAGGGTTTATGCTTAGGGCACGGGCCCTGTATGCCCTAGGAGGCAAAGTTAGGTGTCTGTGATGGTCGCTGGGAACCCACTCTACCGCACGCAGTGTATGGGCCTCTGGGTTTCATGCAGGACACTGTGGCAGAGCCTCCTTTCACACATGGCGTGGGAGGATTGCAGGCTTTCTAAACTCTAAGAAAGCAAGAAGTCTGAGAATTAGATTTAGGGTTAGGGTTATGGTTAGGGTTAAGGATGAAGTTTAGTGTTAGGGTGAGGGCTTAGGCTTAGGGATTACGGTTAGGGTTAAAGGTTACTCTTAGATTTAACGGTTACACTTTGGTTTAGGGTTGAGGTTTAAGGTTAGGGTTAAGATGAGGGGTTAGGGTTTGGTACAGGGTTAGGGTTAAGTGTTAGGTTTAGGGTTGAAGATTAGGATTAGGGTTAGGATTAAAGGTTAGCGTGAGAGTTAACGCTTAGGGTTAAGGTTAAGAGTTAGGGTTAGGGTTAGGTTTAGGGTTGGACTTATGTGCTATGGTTTGTGTTAGAGGTTAGGGTTAGGTTTACTGTTCACGGTCAGGGTTACGTTTAGGGGTTAGCATTAGGGTTAGGGTTAAGGGATAGGATTAGGGTTAAGTGTTGGGCTTAGGGTTAGGGTTTAGTGTTAGGGTTATCATTAAGGATTAGGGTAAGGGTCAGGGTTAAATGCTTGGGTGCGGGTAATGGTTAGGGTCAGGGTTAAAGTTCACGGATAGGGTTAGTGTTAAGGGTTACGGGTAGGTTTAGGGTTCAGGGTTAGCGTTAGCATTAGGGCTTAAGGTTAGGATTAGCGGGAGGTTAGATTTAGGGTTAGAACTAGACGTTAGGGTAAGGGCTAGGGTTAGGGTTAAGAGATAGGGTTAGGTTTAATGCTTAGGATTAGGGTTAGGGTTTGGGGTTAAAGTAAGTGTTAGGGGTTAGGTTTAAGGATCAAAGGTTAGGGTTATTTTTAGCTGTAGTGTTAGGGTTAGGGAAAAGGGATCCCATTAGCATTAAGGGTCTTCCTTACTGTAGGGTTAAGGGTTAGGCTTAGAGTTAAAGGTTAAGGTTAGGGTCAGTGTTAAGAGTTAGGGTGAGGGTTAACGGTTAGGGTAAAGGTTAAGCGTTAGGGTTAGGGATTAGCGATTAGGATTTTTGGTTAGTGTTAGGGTTAGCGGTTAGGAGTTCGTGTTTTATGAAGGGGTATGGTTAGAATTAGGATTGGGGTTAGAGTTAGGGTTAGGTATAGGGGTTAGTTTTAGGGTAAAAGGATAGGATTAGGGTTATGGGTTGGGCTTAGGTTTAGGGTTAAAGTTTACTGCTAGGGTTAGGGATAGGGTTCAGGGTTAGCTTTAGGGGTTCTGGTTAGGGTTAGGTGTTAGGTTAGTGTCAGGGTTAGGTCTAGTCATGAGGGTAAGGTTTAGGGTTAGCTTTAAGAGCTAGGGTTAGGTTTAATGGTTAGGATTAGGATTAGGGTTAAGGGTTAGGGTAAGGCTTAGGGGTTTGGGTGAAGGGTTAGGGTTTTTGTTAGGCATAGCGTTGGGGTTAGAAGTAAGGGTTACTGTCAGTGTTAGGGGTGTAGGTAGGGTTACGGTTAGGGTTAGCGGTTTAGAATTAGGGTTAGGGATTAGGTGTCACAGTGATGACTAGGAGATAGGGTTAGAATTATGGGATTGGGGTTGTTCTCAGGGAATGGGTTATGCATTAATGTTAGGATAAGAGGCTAAAGTTAGGCTCACGGTGAGGTTTACGTGTTAAGGGGAGAAATAGGAACCGGGTTGGGTGTTATGTTCAGGGTTAGGGTTATCTGTTAAAGGTATTGTTTATGCTTAGCGCACGGGCCCTGTCCGCATTGGGCGGGCGGGGGAGTTTAGGGGGCTGGGATTGTACCCGGGAACCCACTCTATCATACTCTGGGTATGGGCCCGTGGGTTTCATGCAGGACACAGTGGTAGAGCCTCCTTTCACGCATGGCATGGGAGGATTGCAGGCTTTCTAAACTCTAAGAAAGCAAGAAGTCTGAGAATTAGATTTAGGGTTAGGATTCTGGTTAGGGTTAAGGATGAAGTTTAGTGTTAGGGTGAGGGCTTAAGGTTAGGGATTAGGGTTAGGGTTAAAGGTTACTCTTAGGTTTAACGGTTACAGTTCGGTTTAGGGTTGAGGTTTACGGTTAGGGTTAAGATGAGGGGTTAGGGTTTGGTAGACGTTTAGGGTTAAGTGTTAGGTTTAGGGTTGAAGATTAGGATTAGGGTTAGGATTAAAGGTTAGCGTGAGAGTTAACACTTAGGGTTAAGGTTAAGAGTTAGGGTTTACGGTTAGGCTTAGGGTTAGATTTAGGGTTAGAGTTATGTGCTATGGTTTGTGTTAGGGGTTAGGGTTAGGTTTACTGTTCACGGTTAGGGTTTGGTTTATGGGTTAGCATTAGGGTTAGGGATTAGGTTTAGGGTAAGGGTCTAGAGTTAATGTTGGGCTTTAGGCTCAGGGCTTACGTTCAGTGTCAGGGGTTAGCGTTGGTGGTAGGGCTTAGCTTTAGCGGTCAGTTTAAGGGCACAGGACCTGGTTAATCTACGGTGAGAGGGGTGCGGTCGGAGTCACCACGAAAGCACAACATCATTCCCTGGGCCTTCGGACAGGACCTCCATGCAGGACTCAGGCGGAGCCTCATCTCACACATGGCATGGCTGTATTGTAGGCTTGCTTCACTCTGGGAATGGAAGTAGTGTGAGAATTAGGGTTGGGGTTGGGGTTAGGGTTTTTCGTGTTAGGGGTTAGGTTTCGAGTCAGGGTTAGGTGCTAGGGATTAGTGGTTAGGGTTAGAGTTAGTGTTAGGGGTAAGGTGTTAAGTCTGGGTTAGGGGGCCAGGGTAAGGTTTAGGGTTGGAGTTAGCGTTAGTGTTAACAGTTAGGGTTAAGGGATAGGATTAGGATTCAGGGTGAGGGTTAGAGGGTTAACAGTTGGGGTTAGGCTTAGGGGTTAGGGATAGTGTTAGAGTTAAGGGTTAGGAGCTTGGTTCAGGTTTAAGGTTAGCATTAGGGGTTGGGGTTAGTGTTAACTGTAGGTCGGTGTTGGGGTTAGATCTCTAGGCATTAGGGTAAAGGTTAGGGTTAGGGTTAAGAGTTAGGGTTCTGTTTAATGGTTAGGATTGGGAATAGGTTAAGGGTTAGGGTTAAGGTTAGGGGTTATGACGAAGGATCAACGGTTAGGGTTACTTTTAGGCGTAGGGTTAGGGTAAGGGGTTAGGGTTAGTGTTAGTGTTGTTGGTCGGGTTAAGGTTAGGGTTGGCGCTTCAGAATTAGGGATTAGGTGTTACGGTTATAGCTAGGAGGTAGGGTTATAATGACGGTATAGGGCTTGTTCTCAGGGTGTCATGCATTAACGTTAAGATATGGGGTTAAAGTTAGGGTTATGGTGAGGTTTACCTGTTAAGGTGAGCAGTAGGATGAGGGTTAGGTGTTATGTTGTGGGTTAGGCTTATGGGTGAGGGGTAGGGTTTATGCTTAGGGCACGGGCCCTGTATGCCCTAGGAGGCAAAGTTAGGTGTCTGTGATGGTCGCTGGGAACCCAGTCTACCGCACGCAGTGTATGGGCCTCTGGGTTTCATGCAGGACACTGTGGCAGAGCCTCCTTTCACACATGGCGTGGGAGGATTGCAGGCTTTCTAAACTCTAAGAAAGCAAGAAGTCTGAGAATTAGATTTAGGGTTAGGGTTATGGTTAGGGTTAAGGATGAAGTTTAGTGTTAGGGTGAGGGCTTAGGCTTAGGGATTACGGTTAGGGTTAAAGGTTACTCTTAGATTTAACGGTTACACTTTGGTTTAGGGTTGAGGTTTAAGGTTAGGGTTAAGATGAGGGGTTAGGGTTTGGTAGACGTTTAGGGTTAAGTGTTAGGTTTAGGGTTGAAGATTAGGATTAGGGTTAGGATTAAAGGTTAGCGTGAGAGTTAACGCTTAGGGTTAAGGTTAAGTGTTAGGGTTTAGGTTTAGGGTTAGGGTTAGAGTTAGTTTTAGGGTTAGAGTTATGTGCTATGGTTTGTGTTAGAGGTTAGGGTTAGGTTTACTGTTCACGGTTAGGGTTACGTTTAGGGGTTAGCATTAGGGTTAGGGTTAGGGTTAGGGTTAAGGGATAGGATTAGGGTTAAGTGTTGGGCTTAGGGTTAGGGTTTAGTGTTAGTGTTATCATTAAGGATTAGGGTTAGGGTCAGGGTTAAATGCTTGGGTGCGGGTAATGGTTAGGGTCAGGGTTAAGGTTTACGGATAGGGTTAGTGTTAAGGGTTACGGGTAGGTTTAGGGTTCAGGGTTACCGTTAGCATTAGGGCTTAAGGTTAGGATTAGGCGGGAGGTTAGATTTAGGGTTAGAACTAGGCGTTAGGGTAAGGGCTAGGGTTAGGGTTAAGAGATAGGGTTAGGTTTAATGCTTAGGATTAGGGTTAGGGTTTGGGGTTAAAGTAAGTGTTAGGGGTTAGGTTTAAGGATCAAAGGTTAGGGTTATTTTTAGCTGTAGTGTTAGGGTTAGGGATAAGGGATCCCATTAGCATTAAGGGTCTTCCTTACTGTAGGGTTAAGGGTTAGGCTTAGAGTTAAAGGTTACGGTTAGGGTCAGTGTTAAGATTTAGGGTGAGGGTTAATGGTCAGGGAAAAGGTTAAGCGTTAGGGTTAGGGATTAGTGATTAAGGTTTTTGGTTCGTGTTAGTGTTAGCGGTTAAGAGTTAGTGTTTTATGAAGGGGTATGTTTAGAATTAGGATTGGGGTTAGAGTTAGGGTGAGGTATAGGGGTTAGGTTTAGGGGTTAGTTTTAGGGTAAAAGGATAGGATTAGGGTTACGGGTAGGGCTTAGGTTTCGGGTTAAAGTTTACTGCTAGGATTAGGGATAGGGTTCAAGGTTAGCTTTAGGGGCTCTGGTTAGGGTTAGGTGTTATGTTAGTGTCAGGGTTAGGTCTAGTTGTGAGGGTAAGGTTTAGGGTGAGCTTTAAGACCTAGGATTAGGTTTAAAGGTTAGGATTAGGATTAGGGTTTAGGGTTAGGGTAAGGCTTAGGGGTTAGGGTGAAGGGTTACGGTCAAGGGTTAGGGTTTTTGTTAGGCATAGCGTTGGGGTTAGAAGTAAGGTTTACTGTCAGTGTTAGGGTTGTAGGTAGGGTTCCGGTTAGGGTTAGCGGTTTAGAATTAGGGTTAAGGATTAGATGTTCCAGTGATGACAAGGAGATAGGTTTAGAATTATGGGATAGGGGTTGTTCTCAGGAAATGGGTTATGCATTAACGTTAGGATAAGAGGTTAAAGTTAGGCGCACGGTGAGGTTTACGTGTTAAGGGGAGAAATAGGAACAGGGTTGGGTGTTATGTTCAGGGTTAGGGTTATCTGTTAAAGGTATTGTTTATGCTTAGCGCACGGGCCCTGTCTTCATTAGGCGGGCGGGGGGAGTTTAGGGGGCTGGGATTGTACCCGGAACCCACTCTATCATACTCTGGGTATGGGCCCGTGGGTTTCATGCAGGACACAGTGGTAGAGCCTCCTTTCACGCATGGCATGGGAGGATAGCAGGCTTTCTAAACTCTAAGAAAGCAAGAAGTCTGAGAATTAGATTTAGGGTTAGGATTATGGTTAGGGTTAAGGATGAAGTTTAGTGTTAGGGTGAGGGCTTAGGGTTAGGGTTAAAGGTTACTCTTAGGTTTAACGGTTACACTTTGGTTTAGGGTTGAGGTTTACGGTTAGGGTTAAGATGAGGGGTTAGGGTTTGGTACAGGGTTAGGGTTAAGTGTTAGGTTTAGGGTTGAAGATTAGGATTAGGGTTAGGATTAAAGGTTAGCATGAGAGTTAACGCTTAGTGTTAAGGTTAAGAGTTAGGGTTTAGGGTTAGGGTTAGGGTTAGGGTTAGTTTTAGGGTTAGATGTTATGTGCTATGGTTTGTGTTAGAGGTTAGGGTTAGGTTTACTGGTCACGGTTAGGGTTACGTTTAGGGGGTAGCATTAGGGTTAGGGTTAGGGTTAAGGGATAGGATTAGGGTTAAGTGTTGGGCTTAGGGTTAGGGTTTAGTGTTAGGTTTATCATTAAGGATTAGGGTTAGAATCAGGGTTAAATGCTTGGGTGCGGGTAATGGTTAGGGTCAGGGTTAAGGTTCACGGATAGGGTTATTGTTAAGGGTTACGGGTAGGTTTAGGGTTCAGGGTTAGTGTTAGCATTAGGGCTTAAGGTTAGGATTAGGCGGTAGGTTAGATTTAGGGTTAGATCTAGGCGTTAGGGTAAGGGTAAGCGTTAGGGTTAAGAGATAGGATTAGGTTTAATGCTTAGGATTAGGGTTAGGTTTAGGGGTTAAAGTAAGTGTTAGGGGTTAGGTTTAAGGATCAAAGGTTAGGGTTATTTTTAGCTGTTGTGTTAGGGTTAGGGATAAGGAATCCCATTAGCATTAAGGGTCTTCCTTACTGTAGGGTTAAGGGTTAGGCTTAGAGTTAAAGGTTAAGGGTAGGGTCAGTGTTAAGATTTAGGGTGAGGGTTAACGGTTAGGGTAAAGGTTAAGCGTTCGGGTTAGGGATTAGTGATTAGGGTTTTTGGTTATTGTTAGTGTTAGCGGTTAGGAGTTCGTGTTTTATGAAGGGGTATGGTTAGAATTAGGATTGGGGTTAGAGTTAGGGTGAGGTATACGGGTTAGGTTTAGGGGATAGTTTTAGGGTAAAAGGATAGGATTAGGGTTGCGGGTTGGGCTTAGGTTTAGGGTTAAAGTTTACTGCTTGGGTTAGGGATAGGGTTCAGGTTTAGCTTTAGGGGTTCTGGTTAGGGTTATGCGTTAGGTTAGTGTCAGGGTTAGGTCTAGTCGTGAGGGTAAGGTTTAGGGTTAGCTTTAAGAGCTAGGTTTAGGATTAATGGTTAGGAATAGGATTAGGGTTAAGGGTTAGGGTAAGGCTTAGGGGTTAGGATGAAGGGTTAGGGTCAAAGGTTAGGGTTTTTGTTAGGCATAGCGTTGGGGTTAGAAGTAAGGGTTACTGTCAGTGTTAGGGTTGTAGGTAGGGTTACGGTTAGGGTTAGCGGTTTAGAATTAGGGTTAGGGATTAGGTGTCACAGTGATGACTAGGAGATAGGGTTAGAATTATGGGATAGGGGTTGTTCTCAGGAAATGGGTTATGCATTAACGTTAGGATAAGAGGTTAAAGTTAGGCGCACGGTGAGGTTTACGTGTTAAGGGGAGAAATAGGAACAGGGTTGGGTGTTATGTTCAGGGTTAGGGTTATCTGTTAAAGGTATTGTTTATGCTTAGCGCACGGGCCCTGTCTGCATTAGGCGGGCGGGGGGAGTTTAGGGGGCTGGGATTGTACCCGGGAACCCACTCTATCATACTCTGGGTATGGGCCCGTGGGTTTCATGCAGGACACAGTGGTAGAGCCTCCTCTCACGCATGGCATGGAGGATTGCAGGCTTTCTAAACTCTAGGAAAGCAAGAAGTCTGAGAATTAGATTTAGGTTTAGGATTATGGTTAGGGTTAAAGATGAAGTTTAGAGTTAGGGTGAGGGCTTAGGGTTAGGGATTAGGGTTATGGTTAAAGGTTACTCTTAGGTTTAACGGCTACACTTTGGTTTAGGGTTGAGGTTTACGGTTAGGGTTAAGATGAGGGGTTAGGGTTTGGTACAGGGTTAGGATTAAGTGTTAGGTTTAGGGTTGAAGATTAGGATTAGGGTTAGGATTAAAGGTTAGCGTGAGAGTTAACGCTTAGGGTTAAGGTTAAGAGTTAGGGTTGAGGGTTAGGGTTAGGCTTAGGGTTGGTTTTAGGGTTAGAGTTATGTGCTATGGTTTGTGTTAGAGGTTAGGGTTAGGTTTACTGGTCACGGTTAGGGTTACGTTTAGGGAGTAGCATTAGGGTTAGGGTTAGGGTTAAGGGATAGGATTAGGGTTAAGTGTTGGGATTAGGGTTAGGGTTTAGTGTTAGGGTGAGCATTAAGGATTAGGGTTAGGGTCAGGGTTAAATGCTTGGGTGCGGGTAATGATTAGGGTCAGGGTTAAGGTTCACGGATAGGGTTAGCGTTAAGGTTTACGGGTAGGTTTAGGGTTCAGGGTTAGTGTTAGCATTAGGGCTTAAGGTTAGGATTAGGCGGTAGGTTAGATTTAGGGTTAGATCTAGGCGTTAGGGTAAGGGCTAGCGTTAGGGTTAAGAGATAGGGTTAGGTTTATTCCTTAGGAGTAGGGTTAGGGTTTGGGGTTAAAGTAAGTGTTAGGGGTTAGGTTTAAGGATCCAAGGTTAGGGTTATTTTTAGCTGTAGTGTTAGGGTTAGGGATAAGGGATCCCATTAGCCTTAAGGGTCTGCCATACTGTAGGGTTAATATTTAGGCTTAGAGTTAAAGGTTAAGGTTAGGGTGAGTGTTAAGATTTAGGGTGAGGGTTAACAGTTAGGGTAAAGGTTAAGCGTTAGGGTTAGGGAATAGTGATTAGGGTTTTTGGTTAGTGTTAGGGTTAGCGGTTAGGAGTTAGTGTTTTATGAAGGGGTATGGTTAGAATTAGGATTGGGGTTAGAGTTAGGGTGAGGTATAGGGGTTAGGTTTAGGGATTAGTTTTAGGGTAAAAGGATAGGATTAGGGTTACGGGTTGGGCTTAGGTTTAGGGTTAAAGTTTACTGCTAGGGTTAGGGATAGGGTTCAGGGTTAGCTTTAGGGGTTCTGGTTAGGGTTAGGTGTTAGGTTAGTGTCAGGGTTAGGTCTGGTCGTGAGGGTAAGGTTTAGGGTTAACTTTAAGAGCTAGGGTTAGGTTTAATGGTTAGGATTAGGATTAAGGTTAAGGGTTAGGGTAAGGCTTAGGGGTTAGGGTGAAGGGTTAGGGTCAAGGGTTAGGGTTTTTGTTAGGCATAGCGTTGGGGTTAGAAGTAAGGGTTACTGTCAGTGTTAGGGTTGTAGGTAGGGTTACGGTTAGGGTTAGCGGTTTAGAATTAGGGTTAGGGATTAGGTGTCACAGTGATGACTAGGAGATAGGGTTAGAATTATGGGATAGGGGTTGTTCTCAGGAAATGGGTTATGCATTAACGTTAGGATAAGAGGTTAAAGTTAGGCGCACGGTGAGGTTTACGTGTTAAGGGGAGAAATAGGAACAGGGTTGGGTGTTATGTTCAGGGTTAGGGTTATCTGTTAAAGGTATTGTTTATGCTTAGCGCACGGGCCCTGTCTGCATTAGGCGGGCGGGGGGAGTTTAGGGGGCTGGGATTGTACCCGGGAACCCACTCTATCATACTCTGGGTATGGGCCCGTGGGTTTCATGCAGGACACAGTGGTAGAGCCTCCTTTCACGCATGGCATGGGAGGATTGCAGGCTTTCTAAACTCTAAGAAAGCCAGAAGTCTGAGAATTAGATTTAGGGTTAGGATTCTGGTTAGGGTTAAGGATGAAGTTTAGTGTTAGGGTGAGGCCTTAGGGTTAGGTATTAGGGTTAGGGTTAAAGGTTACTCTTAGGTTTAACGGTTACACTTTGGTTTAGGGTTTAGGTTTACGGTTAGGGTTAAGATGAGGGGTTAGGGTTTGGTAGACGTTTAGGGTTAAGTGTTAGGTTTAGGGTTGAAGATTAGGATTAGGGTTAGGATTAAAGGTTAGCGTGAGAGTTAACGCTTAGGGTTAAGGTTAAGAGTTAGGGTTTACGGTTAGGCTTAGGGTTAGATTTAGGGTTAGAGTTATGTGCTATGGTTTGTGTTAGGGGTTAGGGTTAGGATTACTGTTCACGGTTAGGGTTGGGTTTAGGGGTTAGCATTAGGGTTAGGGATTAGGTTTAGGGTAAGGGTCTAGAGTTAATGTTGGGCTTTAGGCTCGGGGCTTAGGTTCAGGGTCAGGGGTTAGCGTTGGTGGTAGGGCTTAGCTTTAGCGGTCAGTTTAAGGGCACAGGACCTGGTTAATCTACGGTGAGAGGGGTGCGGTCGGGGTCACCACGAAAGCACAACATCATTCCCTGGGCCTTGGGAGAGGACCTCCATGCAGGACTCAGGCGGAGCCTCATCTCACACATGGCATGGCTGTATTGTAGGCTTGCTTCACTCTGGGAATGGAAGTAGTGTGAGAATTAGGGTTGGGGTTGGGGTTAGGGTTTTTCGTGTTAGGGGTTAGGTTTCGAGTCAGGGTTAGGTGCTAGGGATTAGTGGTTAGGGTTAGAGTTAGTGTTAGGGGTAAGGTGTTAAGTCTGGGTTAGGGGGCCAGGGTAAGGTTTAGGGTTGGAGTTAGCGTTAGGGTTAGCGGTTAGGGTTAAGGGATAGGGTTAGGATTCAGGGTGAGGGTTAGAGGGTTAACAGTTGGGGTTAGGCTTAGGGGTTAGGGATAGTGTTAGGGTTAAGGGTTAGGAGCTTGGTTCAGGTTTAAGGTTAGCATTAGGGGTTGGGGTTATTGTTAACTGTAGGTCAGTGTTGGGGTTAGATCTCTAGGCATTAGGGTAAAGGTTAGGGTTAGGGTTAAGAGTTACGGTTCTGTTTAATGGTTAGGATTGGGAATAGGGTTAAGGGTTAGGGTTAAGGTTAGGGGTTATGACGAAGGATCAACGGTTAGGGTTACTTTTAGGCGTAGGGTTAGGGTAAGGGGTTAGGGTTAGTGTTAGTGTTGTTGGTCGGGTTAAGGTTAGGGTTGGCGTTTCAGAAATAGGGATTAGGTGTTACGGTTATAGCTAGGAGGTAGGGTTATAATGACGGTATAGGGCTTGTTCTCAGGGTGTCATGCATTAACGTTAAGATATGGGGTTAAAGTTAGGGTTATGGTGAGGTTTACCTGTTAAGGTGAGCAGTAGGATGAGGGTTAGGTGTTATGTTGTGGGTTAGGCTTATGGGTGAGGGGTAGGGTTTATGCTTAGGGCACGGGCCCTGTATGCCCTAGGACGCAAAGTTAGGTGTCTGTGATGGTCGCTGGGAACCCACTCTACCGCACGCAGTGTATGCGCCTCTGGGTTTCATGCAGGACACTGTGGCAGAGCCTCCTTTCACGCATGGCATGGGAGGATTGCAGGCTTTCTAAACTCTAAGAAAGCAAGAAGTCTCAGAATTAGATTTAGGGTTAGGGTTATGGTTAGGGTTAAGGATGAAGTTTAGTGTTAGGGTGAGGGCTTAGGGTTAGGGATTAGGGTTAGGGTTAAAGGTTACTCTTAGATTTAACGGTTACACTTTGGTTTAGGGTTGAGGTTTAAGGTTAGGGTTAAGATGAGGGGTTAGGGTTTGGTACAGGGTTAGGGTTAAGTGTTAGGTTTAGGGTTGAAGATTAGGATTAGGGTTAGGATTAAAGGTTAGCGTGAGAGTTAACGCTTAGGGTTAAGGTTAATAGTTAGGTGTTAGGGTTAGGGTTAGGGTTAGTTTTAGGGTTAGAGTTATGTGCTAGGGTTTGTGTTAGAGGTTAGGGTTAGGTTTACTGGTCACGGTTCGGGTTACGTTTAGGGGTTAGCATTAGGTTTAGGGTTAGGGTTAAGGGATAGGATTAGGGTTAAGTGTTGGGCTTAGGGTTAGGGTTTAGTGTTAGTGTTATCATAAAGGATTAGGGTTAGGGTCAGGGTTAAATGCTTGGGTGCGGGTAATGGTTAGGGTCAGGGTTAAGGTTCACGGATAGGGTTAGTGTTAAGGGTTACGGGTAGGTTTAGGTTTCAGGGTTAGTGTTAGCATTAGGGCTTAAGTTTAGGATTAGGCGGTAGGTTAGATTTAGGGATAGATCTAGGCGTTAGGGTAAGGGCTAGCGTTAGGGTTAAGAGATAGGTTTAGGTTTAATGCTTAGGATTAGGGTTAGGGTTTGGGGTTAAAGTAAGTGTTAGGGGTTAGGTTTAAGGATCAAAGGTTAGGGTTATTTTTAGCTGTAGTGTTAGGGTTAGGGATATGGGATCCCATTAGCATTAAGGGTCTTCCTTACTGTAGGGTTAAGGGTTAGGCTTAGAGTTAAAGCTTAAGGTTAGGGTCAGTGTTAAGATTTAGTGTGAGGGTTTACGGTCAGGGTAAAGGTTAAGCGTTAGGGTTAGGGATTAGTGATTAGGGTTTTTGGTTAGTGTTACGGTTAGCGGTTAGGAGTTCGTGTTTTATGAAGGGGTATATTTAGAATTAGGATTGGGGTTAGAGTTAGGGTGAGGTATAGGTGTTAGGTTTAGGGGTTAGTTTTAGGGTAAAAGGATAGGATTAGGGTTACGGGTTGGGCTTAGGTTTAGGGTTAAAATTTACTGCTAGGGTTAGGGATAGGGTTCAGGGTTAGCTTTAGGGGTTCTGTTTAGGATTAGGTGTCAGGTTAGTGTCAGGGTTAGGTCTAGTCGTGAGGGTAAGGTTTAGGGTTAGCGTTAAGAGCTAGGGTTAGGTTTAATGGTTAGGATTAGGATTAGGGTTAAGGGTTAGGGTAAGGCTTAGGGGTTAGGGTGAAGGGTTAGGGTCAAAGGTTAGGGTTTTTGTTAGGCATAGCGTTGGGGTTAGAAGTAAGGTTTACTGTCAGTGTTAGGGTTGTAGGTAGGGTTACGGTTAGGGTTAGCGGTTTAGAATTAGGGTTAGGGATTAGGTGTCACAGTGATGACTAGGAGATAGGGTTAGAATTATGGGATAGGGGTTGTTCTCAGGAAATGGGTTATGCATTAACGTTAGGATAAGAGGTTAAAGTTAGGCGCACGGTGAGGTTTACGTGTTAAGGGGAGAAATAGGAACAGGGTTGGGTGTTATGTTCAGGGTTAGGGTTATCTGTTAAAGGTATTGTTTATGCTTAGCGCACGGGCCCTGTCTGCATTAGGCGGGCGGGGGGAGTTTAGCGGGCTGGGATTGTACCCGGGAACCCACTCTATCATACTCTGGGTATGGGCCCGTGGGTTTCATGCAGGACACAGTGGTAGAGCCTCCTTTCACACATGGCACGGGAGGATTGCAGGCTTTCTACACTCTAAGAAAGCAAGAAGTCTGAGAATTAGATTTAGGGTTAGGATTCTGGTTAGGGTTAAGGATGAAGTTTAGTGTTAGGGTGAGGCATTAGGGTTAGGGTTAAAGGTTACTCTTAGGTTTAACGGCTACACTTTGGTTTAGGGTTGAGGTTTACGGTTAGGGTTAAGATGAGGGGTTAGGGTTTGGTACAGGGTTAGGGTTAAGTGTTAGGTTTAGGGTTGAAGAATAGGATTAGGGTTAGGATTAAAGGTTAGCGTGAGAGTTAACGCTTAGGGTTAAGGTTAAGAGTTAGGGTTTAGGGTTAGGGTTAGGGTTAGGGTTAGTTTTAGGGTTAGAGTTATGTGCTATGGTTTGTGTTAGAGGTTAGGGTTAGGTTTACTGGTCACGGTTAGGGTTACGTTTAGGGGGTAGCATTAGGGTTAGGGTTAGGGTTAAGGGATAGGATTAGGGTTAAGTGTTGGGCTTAGGGTTAGGGTTTAGTGTTAAGTTTATCATTAAGGATTAGGGTTAGAGTCAGGGTTAAATGCTTCGGTGCGGGTAATGGTTAGGGTCAGGGTTTAGGTTCACGGATAGGGTTAGTGTTAAGGGTTACGGGTAGGTTTAGGGTTCTGGGTTAGTGTTAGCATTAGGGCTTAAGGTTAGGATTAGGCGGTAGGTTAGATTTAGGGTTAGATCTAGGCGTTAGGGTAAGGGCTAGCGTTAGGGTTAAGAGATAGGGTTAGGTTTAATGCTTAGGATTAGGGTTATGGTTTGGGGTTAAAGTAAGTGTTAGGGGTTAGGTTTAAGGATCCAAGGTTAGGGTTATTTTTAGCTGTAGTGTTAGGGTTAGGGATAAGGGATCCCATTAGCATTAAGGGTCATCCTTACTGTAGGGTTAAGGGTTAGGCTTAGAGTTAAAGGTTAAGGTTAGGGTCAGTGTTAAGATTTAGGGTGAGGGTTAACGGTTAGGGTAAAGGTTAAGCATTAGGGTTAGGGATTAGTGATTAGGGTTTTTGGTTAGTGTTAGGGTTAGCGGTTAGAAGTTAGTGTTTTATGAAGGGGTATGGTTAGAATTAGGATTGGGGTTAGAGTTAGGGTGAGGTATAGGGGTTAGGTTTAGGGGTTAGTTTTAGGGTAAAAGGATAGGATTAGGGTTACAGGTTGGGCTTAGGTTTAGGGTTAAAGTTTACTGCTAGGGTTAGGGATAGGATTCAGGGTTAGCTTTAGGGGTTCTGGTTAGCGTTAGGTGTTAGGTTAGCGTCAGGGTTAGGTCTAGTCGTGAGGGTTAGGTTTAGGGTTAGCTTTAAGAGCTAGGGTTAGGTTTAATGGTTAGGATTAGGATTAGGGTTAAGGGTTAGGGTAAGGCTTAGGGGTTAGGTTGAAGGGTTAGGGTCAAGGGTTAGGGTTTTTGTTAGGCATAGCGTTGGGGTTAGAAGTAAGGGTTACTGTCAGTGTTAGGGTTGTAGGTAGGGTTACGGTTAGGGTTAGCGGTTTAGAATTAGGGTTAGGGATTAGGTGTCACAGTGATGACTAGGAGATAGGGTTAGAATTATGGTATAGGGGTTGTTCTCAGGAAATGGGTTATGCATTAACGTTAGGATAAGAGGTTAAAGTTAGGCGCACGGTGAGGTTTACGTGTTAAGGGGAGAAATAGGAACAGGGTTGGGTGTTATGTTCAGGGTTAGGGTTATCTGTTAAAGGTATTGTTTATGCTTAGCGCACGAGCCCTGTCTGCATTAGGCGGGCGGGGGGAGTTTAGGGGGCAGGGATTGTACCCGGGAACCCACTCTATCATACTCTGGGTATGGGCCCGTGGGTTTCATGCAGGACACATTGGTAGAGCCTCCTTTCACGCATGGCATGGGAGGATTGCAGGCTTTCCAAACTCTAAGAAAGCAAGAAGTCTGAGAATTAGATTTAGGGTTAGGATTCTGGTTAGGGTTAAGGATGAAGTTTAGTGTTAGGGTGAGGGCTTAGGGTTAGGGAATAGGGTTAGGGTTAAAGGTTAGTCTTAGGTTTAACGGTTACACTTTGCTTTAGGGTTGAGGTTTACGGTTAGTGTTAAGATGAGGGGTTAGGGTTTGGTACAGGGTTAGGGTTAAGTGTTAGGTTTAGGGTTGAAGATTAGGATTAGGGTTAGGATTAAAGGTTAGCGTGAGAGTTAACGCTTAGGGTTAAGGTTAAGGGTTAGGGTTCACGGTTAAGGTTAGGGTTAGTTTTAGGGTTAGAGTTATGTGCTATGGTTTGTGTTAGAGGTTAGGGTTAGGTTTACTGGTCACGGTTAGGGTTACGTTTAGGGGTTAGCATTAGGGTTAGGGTTAGGGTTAGGGTTAAGAGATAGGATTAGGGTTAACTGTTGGACTTAGGGTTGGGGTTTAGTGTTAGGGTTAGCATTAAGGATTAGGGTTAGGGTCAGGGTTAAATGCTTGGGTGCAGGTAATGGTTAGGGTCAGGGTTAAGGTTCACGGATAGGGTTAGTGTTAAGGGTTACGGGTAGATTTAGGGTTCAGGGTTAGTGTTAGCATTAGGGCTTAAGGTTAGGATTAGGCGGTAGGTTAGATTTAGGGTTAGATCTAGGCGTTACGGTAAGGGCTAGCGTTAGGGTTAAGAGATAGGGTTAGGTTGAATGGTTAGGATTAGGGTTAGGGTTTGGGGTTAAAGTAAGTGTTAGGGGTTAGGTTTAAGGATCCAAGGTTAGGGTTATTTTTAGCTGTAGTGTTAGGGTTAGGGATAAGGGATCCCATTAGCATTAAGGGTCTTCCTTACTGTAGGGTTAAGGGTTAGGCTTAGAGTTAAAGGTTAAGGTTAGGGTCAGTGTTAAGATTTAGGGTGAGGGTTAACGGTTAGGGTAAAGGATAAGCGTTAGGGTTAGGGATTAGTGATTAGGGTTTTTGGTTAGTGTTAGGGTTAGCGGTTAGGAGTTAGTGTTTTATGAAGGGGTATGGTTAGAATTAGGATTGGGGTTAGAGTTAGGGTGAGGTATAGGGGTTAGGTTTAGGGGTTAGTTTTAGGGTATAAGGATAGGATTAGGGTTACGGGTTGGGCTTAGGTTTAGGGTTAAAGTTTACTGCTAGGGTTAGGGATAGGGTTCAGGGTTATCTTTAGGGGTTCTGGTTAGGGTTAAACGCTGAACACCTGCAAATAATTTTCAACGTAGTGGTTAATTGAAAAGCTCTGCGATATACTTCTTGGAACAAGCCAGTTACCTGTTCCCACGCAAAGAGGAGTATATAGAACCATGGTGGATTTCCAGCTGATGAAGTAAAGGATTATTAAAGGAACGGGATGACCATGGGGATCATCGTTAATTCTCTGAAACAGAATCCGCCCTATTCACCTGCAAAACACATGCCCACTTCTCCTCTCTGGGGATAATAAAAACTAACCAGCGAACTGACAGAGGGCCTGACCCCCCCATCCACATCGACCACACACAAAAAAAAACCGTACCCTCCAGCTACTAATTATAATGCTAACTTGCAAAATTTTGCTGCATTTTAAAACAATGGAAAAATGGTGGTGGGATGATACTTAGAAGAATGGCTTCTTGTCAGTCTCCACTAACAAAAATAGGCAACACCAAGTCAGCTACTCCTCAGCATAGTTATGTCCGTCGCAGCCTTCTTGGGTTTCAGGAGGCACATACAAACGTTAGCAAAATTATGGTGAAACGCTGAACACCTGCAAATAATTTTCAACGTACTGGCTAATTTGAAAACTCTCCAGCATACTTCTTGGAACAAGCCAGGTACCTGTGCTCACGCATAGAGGAGTATATAGAAACATGGTGGAATCCCAGCTGATGAAGCAAAGGATTCTTAAAGGAATAAGATGACCATGCGGATCCTGTTTAATTCTCTGAAACAGAATCGGCACTTTTCACCTGCCAAACACATGCCCACTACTCTTCTCTGGGGATAATAAAAACAAACCAGCGATCTGACAGAGGGCCTGAACACCCATCCTGACCGACCCCACCAAAAAAAAAAAGTACCCTCAGCTACTAATTATAATGCCAATTTGCCAAATTTCCCTGCATTTTTAAACAATGGAGAAATGATTGTGGGATGATACTTAGAAGAATGGCTTCTTGTCAGGCTCCACTAAAAAAATAGGCAACACGAATTCAGCTACGCCTCAGCATACTTATATCCGTGGCAGTCATATTGGGTTTCAGGAGACACATACAAACGTTATAAGAATTATGGTGAAACGCTGAAAACCTGCAATAGATTTTCAACGTACTGCTTAATTGAAAAGCTCTGCGGCATACTTCTTGGAACAAGCCAGTTACCTGTTCCCACGCAAAGAGGAGTATATAGAACCACGGTGGATTTCCAGCTGATGAAGTAAAGGATTATTAAAGGAACGGGATGACCATGGGGATCATCGTTAATTCTCTGAAACAGAATCCGCCCTTTTCACCTGCCAAACACATGCCCACTTCTCCTCTCTGGGGATGATAAAAACTAACCAGCGAACTGACAGAGGGCCTGAACCCCCCCATCCACATCGACTACACAAAAAAAAAAAACCGTACCCTCCAGCTACTAATTATAATGCTAACTTGCAAAATTTCCCTGCATTTTAAAACAATGGAAAAATGGTGGTGGGATGATACTTAGAAGAATGGCTTCTTGTCTGTCTCCACTAACAAAAATAGGCAACACCAAGTCAGCTACTCCTCAGCATACTTATGTCCATCGCAGCCTTCTTGGGTTTCAGGAGGCACAAACAAAGGTTATCACAATTATGGTGAAACGCTGAACACCTGCAAATAATTTTCAACGTACTGGTTAATTGAAAAGCTCTGCGGAATACTTCTTGGAACAAGCCAGTTACCTGTTCCCACACAAAGAGGAGTACATAGAACCATGGAGGATTTCCAGCTGATGAAGTAAAGGATTATTAAAGGAACGGGATGACCATGGGGATCATCGTTAATTCTCTGAAACAGAATCCGCCCTTTTCACCTGCCAAACACATGCCCACTTCTCTCTGGGGATAATAAAAACTAACCAGCGAACTGACAGAGGGCCTGACCCCCCAATCCACGTCGACCACACACACACAAAAAAAAAACCGTACCCTCCAGCTACTAATTATAATGCTAACTTGCAAAATTTCCCTGCATTTTAAAACAATGGAAAAATGGTGGTGGGATAATACTTAGAAGAATGCCTTCTTGCCAGTCTCCACTAACAAAAATAGGCAACACCAAGTCAGCTACTCCTCAGCATAGTTATGTCCGTCGCAGCCTTCTTGGGTTTCAGGAGGCACAAACAAACGTTATCACAATTATGGTGAAACACTGAACACCTGCAAATAATTTTCAACGTAGTGGTTAATTGAAAAGCTCTGCGGCATACTTCTTGGAACAAGCCAGTTACCTGTTCCCACGCAAAGAGGAGTATATAGAACCATGGTGGATTTCCAGCTGATGAAGTAAAGGATTATTAAAGGAACGGGATGACCATGGGGATCATCGTTAATTCTCTGAAACAGAATCCGCCCTATTCACCTGCCAAACACATGCCCACTTCTCCTCTCTGGGGATAATAAAAACTAACCAGCGAACTGACAGAGGGCCTGACCCCCCCCATCCACATCGACCACACACAAAAAAAAAAAACAGTACCCTCCAGCTACTAATTATAATGCTAACTTGCAAAATTTCCCTGCATTTTAAAACAATGGAAAAATGGTGGTGGGATCATACTTAGAAGAATGGCTTCTTGTCTGTCTCCACTGACAAAAATAGGCAACACCAAGTCAGCTACTCCTCAGCATACTTATGTCCGTCACAGCCTTCTTGGGTTTCAGGAGGGACATACAAACGTTATCAAAATTATGGTGAAACGCTGAACACCTGCAAATAATTTTCAACGTACTGGTTAATTTGAAAACTCTCCAGCATACTTCTTGGAAGAAGCCAGGTACCTGTGCCCACGCATAGAGGAGTATATAGAATCATGGTGGAATCCCAGCTGATGAAGCAAAGGATTCTTAAAGGAATGAGATGACCATGCGGATCCTATTTAATTCTCTGAAACAGAATCCGCACTTTTCACCTGTCAAACACATGCCCACTACTCTTCTATGGGGATAATAAAAACAAACCAGCGATCTGACAGAGGGCCTGAACACCCATCCTGACCGACCCCACAAAACAAAAAAGTACCCTCCAGGTACTAATTATAATGCCAATTTGCAAAATTTCCCTGCATTTTTAAACAATGGAGAAATGATGGTGGGATGATACTTAGAAGAATGGCTTCTTGTCAGTCTCCACTGACAAAAATAGGCAACACCAAGTCAGCTACGCCTCAGCATAGTTATGTCCGTAGCAGCCTTATTTGGTTTCAGTAGGCACATACACACATTATCACAATTATTCTGAAAGGCTGAAAACCTGCAAAGGATTGTCAACATACTGGTTAATTGAAACGCTCTGAGGCATACTTCTTGGAACTAGCCAGTTTCCTGTGCCCACGCATAGACAAGTATATAGAACCATGGTGGATTCCCAGGTCATGAAGCAAAGGATTCTTCAAGGAACGGGATTACCATGCGGATCCTGTTTAATTCTCTGAAACAGATCCGCAGTTTTCACCTGCCATAGTAATACCGACTTCTCCTCTCTGGGGATAATAAAAACCAACCGGGGAACTGACAGAGGGCCTGACCAACGCATCCACACCGACCCCACAGGAAAAAAAAAAAACAAAAAAAAACACCGTAGCCTCCAGCTACTAATTATAATGCTAACTTGCAAAACTTTCCTGCATTTTTAAACAATGGAAAAATGATGGTGAGACGATACTTAGAAGAATGGATTCTTGTCAGTCTCCACTAACAAAAATAGGCAAAACCAAGTCAGCTACGCCTCAGCATAGTTATGTCCGTCGCAGCCTTCTTGGGTTTCAGGAGGCACAAACAAACGTTATCACAATTATGGTGAAACGCTGAACACCTGCAAATAATTTTCAACGTACTGGTTAATTGAAAAGCTCTGCGGCATACTTCTTGGAACAAGCCAGTTACCTGTTCCCACGCAAAGAGGAGTATATAGAACCATGGTGGATTTCCAGCTGATGAAGTAAAGGATTATTAAAGGAACGGGATGACCATGGGGATCATCCTTAATTCTCTGAAACAGAATCCCCCCTTTTCACCTGCCAAACACATGCCCACTTCCCCTCTCGGGGGATAATAAAAACTAACCAGCGAACTGACAGAGGGCGTGAACACCCCCCATCACATCGACTACACAAAAAAAAATAACCGTACCCTCCAGCTACTAATTATAATGCTAACTTGCAAAATTTCCCTGCATTTTAAAACAATGGAAAAATGGTGGTGGGATGATACTTAGAAGAATGTCTTCTTGTCTGTCTCCACTAACAAAAATAGGCAACACCAAGTCAGCTACTCCTCAGCATACTTATGTCCGTCGCAGCCTTCTTGGGTTTCAGGAGGCACAAACAAAGGTTATCACAATTATGGTGAAACGCTGAACACCTGCAAATAATTTTCAACGTACTGGTTAATTGAAAAGCTCTGCGGCATACTTCTTGGAACAAGCCAGTTACCTGTTCCCACGCAAAGAGGAGTATATAGAACCATGGTGGATTTCCAGCTGATGAAGTAAAGGATTATTAAAGGAACGGGATGACCATGGGGATCATCCTTAATTCTCTGAAACAGAATCCGCCCTTTTCACCTGCCAAACACATGCCCATTTCCCCTCTCTGGGGATAATAAAAACTAACCAGCGAACTGACAGACAGCCTGAACCCCCCCCATACACATCGACTACACAAAAAAAAAAACCATACCCTCCAGCTACTAATTATAATGCTAACTTGCAAAATTTCCCTGCATTTTAAAACAATGGAAAAATGGTGGTGGGATGATACTTAGAAAAATGGCTTCTTGTCAGGCTCCACTAACAAAAATAGGCAACACCAAGTCAGCTACTCCTCAGCATACTTATGTCCGTCGCAGCCTTCTTGGGTTTCAGGAGGCACAAACAAAGGTTATCACAATTATGGTGAAATGCTGAACACCTGCAAATAATTTTCAACGTACTGGTTAATTGAAAAGCTCTGCGGCATACTTCTTGGAACAAGCCAGTTACCTGTTCCCACGCAAAGAGGAGTATATAGAACCATGGTGGATTTCCAGCTGATGAAGTAAAGGATTATTAAAGGAACGGGATGACCATGGGGATCATCCTTAATTCTCTGAAACAGAATCCCCCCTTTTCACCTGCCAAACACATGCCCACTTCCCCTCTCGGGGGATAATAAAAACTAACCAGCGAACTGACAGAGGGCGTGAACACCCCCCATCACATCGACTACACAAAAAAAAATAACCGTACCCTCCAGCTACTAATTATAATGCTAACTTGCAAAATTTCCCTGCATTTTAAAACAATGGAAAAATGGTGGTGGGATGATACTTAGAAGAATGTCTTCTTGTCTGTCTCCACTAACAAAAATAGGCAACACCAAGTCAGCTACTCCTCAGCATACTTATGTCCGTCGCAGCCTTCTTGGGTTTCAGGAGGCACAAACAAAGGTTATCACAATTATGGTGAAACGCTGAACACCTGCAAATAATTTTCAACGTACTGGTTAATTGAAAAGCTCTGCGGCATACTTCTTGGAACAAGCCAGTTACCTGTTCCCACGCAAAGAGGAGTATATAGAACCATGGTGGATTTCCAGCTGATGAAGTAAAGGATTATTAAAGGAACGGGATGACCATGGGGATCATCCTTAATTCTCTGAAACAGAATCCGCCCTTTTCACCTGCCAAACACATGCCCATTTCCCCTCTCTGGGGATAATAAAAACTAACCAGCGAACTGACAGACAGCCTGAACCCCCCCCATACACATCGACTACACAAAAAAAAAAACCATACCCTCCAGCTACTAATTATAATGCTAACTTGCAAAATTTCCCTGCATTTTAAAACAATGGAAAAATGGTGGTGGGATGATACTTAGAAAAATGGCTTCTTGTCAGGCTCCACTAACAAAAATAGGCAACACCAAGTCAGCTACTCCTCAGCATACTTATGTCCGTCGCAGCCTTCTTGGGTTTCAGGAGGCACAAACAAAGGTTATCACAATTATGGTGAAATGCTGAACACCTGCAAATAATTTTCAACGTACTGGTTAATTGAAAAGCTCTGCGGCATACTTCTTGGAACAAGCCAGTTACCTGTTCCCACGCAAAGAGGAGTACATAGAACCATGGTGGATTTCCAGCTGATGAAGTAAAGCATTATTAAAGGAACGGGATGACCATGGGGATCATCGTTAATTCTCTGAAACAGAATCCGCCCTTTTCACCTGCCAAACACATGCCCACTTCTCCTCTCTGGGGATAATAAAAACTAACCAGCGAACTGACAGAGGGCCTGACCCCCGCCCATCCACATCGACTACACAAAAAAAAAAAACCGTACCATCCAGCTACTAATTATAATGCTAACTTGCAAAATTTCCCTGCATTTTAAAACAATGGAAAAATGGTGGTGGGATCATACTTAGAAGAATGGCTTCTTGTCTGTCTCCACTAACAAAAATAGGCAACACCAAGTCAGCTACTCCTCAGCATAGCTATGTCCGTCGCAGCCTTCTTGGGTTTCAGAAGGGACATAAAAACGTTATCAAAATTATGGTGAAACGCTGAACACCTGCAAATAATTTTGAACGTACTGGTTAATTTGAAAACTCTCCAGCATACTTCTTGGAAGAAGCCAGGTACCTGTGCCCACGCATAGAGGAGTATATAGAAACATGGTGGAATCCCAGCTGATGAAGCAAAGATTCTTAAAGGAATGAAATGACCATGCGGATCCTGTTTAATTCTCTGAAACAGAATCCGCACTTTACACCTGCCAAACACATGCCCACTACTCTTCTCTGGGGATAATAAAAACAAACCAGCGATCTGACAGAGGGCCTGAACACATATCCTGACTGACCCCACAAAACAAAAAAGTACCCTCCAGCTACTAATTATAATGCCAATTTGCAAAATTTCCCTGCATTTTGAAACAATGGAGAAATGATGGTGGGATGATACTTAGAAGAATGGCTTCTTGTCAGTCTCCACTGACAAAAATAGGCAACACCAAGTCAGCTACGCCTCAGCATAGTTATGTCCGTAGCAGCCATATTTGGTTTCAGTAGGCACATACACACGTTATCACAATTATGGTGAAACGCTGAAAACCTGCAAAGGATTTTCAACATACTGGTTAATTGAAAAGCTCTGAGGCATACTTCTTGGAACAAGCCAGTAACCTGTTCCCACGCAAAGAGGAGTATATAGAACCATGGTGGATTTCCAGCTGATGAAGTAAAGGATTATTAAAGGAACGGGATGACCATGGGGATCATCCTTAATTCTCTGAAACAGAATCCCCCCTTTTCACCTGCCAAACACATGCCCACTTCCCCTCTCTGGGGATAATAAAAACTAACCAGCGACCTGACAGAGGGCCTGAACACCCCCCATCCACATCGACTACACAAAAAAAAAAAAACCGTACCCTCCAGCTACTAATTATAATGCTAACTTGCAAAATTTCCCTGCATTTTAAAACAATGGAAAAATGGTGGTGGGATGATACTTAGAAGAATGGCTTCTTGTCTGTCTCCACTAACAAAAATAGGCAACACCAAGTCAGCTACTCCTCAGCATACTTATGTCCGTCGCAGCCTTCTTGGGTTTCAGGAGGCACAAACAAAGGTTATCACAATTATGGTGAAACGCTGAACACCTGCAAATAATTTTCAACGTAGTGGCTAATTGAAAAGCTCTGCGGCATACTTCTTGGAACAAGCCAGTTACCTGTTCCCACGCAAAGAGCAGTATATAGAACCATGGTGGATTTCCAGCTGATGAAGTAAAGGATTATTAAAGGAACGGGATGACCATGGGGATCATCGTTAATTCTCTGAAACAGAATCCGCCCTTTTCACCTGCGAAACACATGCCCACTTCCCCTCTCTGGGGATAATAAAAACTAACCAGCGAACTGACAGAGGGCCTGAACCCCCCCCATCCACATCGACTACACAAAAAAAAAAAACCGTACCCTCCAGCTACTAATTATAATGCTAACTTGCAAAATTTCCCTGCATTTTAAAACAATGGAAAAATGGTGGTGAGATGATACTTAGAAGAATGGCTTCTTGTCTGTCTCCACTAACAAAAATAGGCAACACCAAGTCAGCTACTCCTCAGCATACTTATGTCCGTCGCAGCCTTCTTGGGTTTCAGGAGGCACAAACAAAGGTTATCACAATTATGGTGAAACGCTGAACACCTGCAAATAATTTTCAACGTACTGGTTAATTGAAAAGCTCTGCGGCATACTTCTTGGAACAAGCCAGTTACCTGTTCCCACGCAAAGAGGAGTACATAGAACCATGGTGGATTTCCAGCTGATGAAGTAAAGCATTATTAAAGGAACGGGATGACCATGGGGATCATCGTTAATTCTCTGAAACAGAATCCGCCCTTTTCACCTGCCAAACACATGCCCACTTCTCCTCTCTGGGGATAATAAAAACTAACCAGCGAACTGACAGAGGGCCTGACCCCCGCCCATCCACATCGACTACACAAAAAAAAAAAACCGTACCATCCAGCTACTAATTATAATGCTAACTTGCAAAATTTCCCTGCATTTTAAAACAATGGAAAAATGGTGGTGGGATCATACTTAGAAGAATGGCTTCTTGTCTGTCTCCACTAACAAAAATAGGCAACACCAAGTCAGCTACTCCTCAGCATAGCTATGTCCGTCGCAGCCTTCTTGGGTTTCTGGAGGGACATACAAACGTTATCAAAATTATGGTGAAACGCTGAACACCTGCAAATAATTTTGAACGTACTGGTTAATTTGAAAACTCTCCAGCATACTTCTTGGAAGAAGCCAGGTACCTGTGCCCACGCATAGAGGAGTATATAGAAACATGGTGGAATCCCAGCTGATGAAGCAAAGATTCTTAAAGGAATGAGATTACCATACAGATCCTGTTTAATTCTCTGAAACAGAATCCGCACTTTACACCTGCCAAACACATGCCCACTACTCTTCTCTGGGGATAATAAAAACAAACCAGCGATCTGACAGAGGGCCTGAACACCCATCCTGACTGACCCCACAAAACAAAAAAGTACCCTCCAGCTACTAATTATAATGCCAATTTGCAAAATTTCCCTGCATTTTGAAACAATGGAGAAATGATGGTGGGATGATACTTAGAAGAATGGCTTCTTGTCAGTCTCCACTGACAAAAATAGGCAACACCAAGTCAGCTACGCCTCAGCATAGTTATGTCCGTAGCAGCCATATTTGGTTTCAGTAGGCACATACACACGTTATCACAATTATGGTGAAACGCTGAAAACCTTCAAAGGATTTTCAACATACTGGTTAATTGAAAAGCTCTGAGGCATACTTCTTGGAACAAGCCAGTTACCTGTTCCCACGCAAAGAGGAGTATATAGAACCATGGTGGATTTCCAGCTGATGAAGTAAAGGATTATTAGAGGAACGGGATGTACATGGGGATCATCGTTAATTCTCTGAAACAGAATCCGCCCTTTTCACCTGCCAAACACATGCCCACTTCTCCTCTCTGGGGATAATAAAAACTAACCAGCGAACTGACAGAGGGCCTGACCCCCCCATCCACATCGACCACACACAAAAAAAAAAACCGTACCCTCCAGCTACTAATTATAATGCTAACTTGCAAAATTTCCCTGCATTTTAAAACAATGGAAAAATGGTGGTGGGATGATACTTAGAAGAATGGCTTCTTGTCAGTCTCCACTAACAAAAATAGGCAGCACCAAGTCAGCTACTCCTCAGCATAGTTATGTCCGTCGCAGCCTTCTTGGGTTTCAGGAGGCACAAACACACGTTATCACAATTATGGTGAAACGCTGAACACCTGCAAATAATTTTCAATGTAGTGGTTAATTGAAAAGCTCTGCGGCATACTTCTTGGAACAAGCCAGTTACCTGTTCCCACGCAAAGAGGTGTATATAGAACCATGGTGGAATCCCAGCTGATGAAGCAAATGATTCTTAAAGGAATGAGATGACCATGCGGATCCTGTTTAATTCTCTGAAACAGAATCCGCACTTTTCACCTGCCAAACACATGCCCACTACTCTTCTCTGGGGATAATAAAAACAAACCAGCGATCTGACAGAGGGCCTGAACACCCATCCTGACCGACCCCACAAAACAAAAAAGTACCCTCCAGCTACTAATTATAATGCTAACTTGCAAAATTTCCCTGCATTTTAAAACAATGGAAAAATGGTGGTGGGATGATACTTAGAAGAATGGCTTCTTCTCAGTCTCCACGAACAAAAATAGGCAACACCAAGTCAGCTACTCCTCAGCATAGTTATGTCCGTCGCAGCCTTCTTGGGTTTCAGGAGGCACAAACACACGTTATCACAATGATGGTGAAACGCTGAACACCTGCAAATAATTTTCAACGTAGTGGTTAATTGAAAAGCTCTGTGGCATACTTCTTGGAACAAGCCAGTTACCTGTTCCCACACAAAGAGGAGTATGTAGAACCATGGTGGATTTCCAGCTGATGAAGTAAAGGATTATTAAAGGAACGGGAAGACCGTGGGGATCATCGTTAATTCTCTGAAACAGAATCCTCCCTTTTCACCTGCCAAACACCTGCCCATTTCTCCTCTCTGGCGATAATAAAAACTAACCAGCAAACTGACAGAAGGCCTGACCCCCCCATCCACATCGACCACACACACAAAAAAATACCGAACACTCCAGCTACTAATTATAATGCTAACTTGCAAAATTTCCCTGCATTTTAAAACAATGGAAAAATGGTGGTGGGATGATACTTAGAAGAATGGCTTCTTGTCAGTCTCCACTAACAAAAATAGGCAACACCAAGTCAGCTACGCCTCAGCATAGTTATGTCCGTCGCAGCCTTCTTGGGTTTCAGGAGGCACAAACACACGTTATCACAATTATGGTGAAACGCTGAACACCTGCAAATAATTTTCAACGTAGTGGTTAATTGAAAAGCTCTGCGGCATACTTCTTGGAACAAGGCAGTTACCTGTTCCCACGCAAACAGGAGTATAGAGAACCATCGTGGATTTCCAGCTGATGAAGTAAAGGATTATTAAAGGAAAGGGATGACCATGGGGATCATCGTTAATTCTCTGAAACAGAATCCGCCCTTTTCACCTGCCAAACCCAGGCCCACTTCTCCTCTCTGGGGATTATAAAAACTAACCAGTGAACTGACAGAGGGCCTGACCCCCCCCATCCACATCGACCACACACACAAAAAAAACCGTACCCTCCAGCTACTAATTATAATACTAACTTGCAAAATTTCCCTGCATTTTAAAACAATGGAAAAATGGTGGTGGGATGATACTTAGAAGAATGGCTTCTTGTCAGTCTCCACTAACAAAAATAGGCAACACCAAGTCAGCTACTCCTCAGCATAGCTATGTCCATCGCAGCCATCTTGGGTTTCAGAAGGCACAAACAAACGTTATCAGAATTATGGTGAAACGCTGAACACCTGCAAATGATTTTCAACGTAGTGGTTAATTGAAAAGCTCTGCGGCATACTTCTTGGAACAAGGCAGTTACCTGTACCCACGCAAAGAGGAGTATATAGAACCATGGCGGATTTCCAGCTGATGAAGTAAAGGATTATTAAAGGAACGGGATGACCATGGGGATCATCGTTAATTCTCTGAAACAGAATCCGCCCTTTTCACCTGCCAAACACATGCCCACTTCTCCTCTCTGGGGATAATAAAAACTAACCAGCGAACTGACAGAGGGCCTGACCCCCCCATCCACCTCGACCACACACACAAAAAAAAAAAAAAACCGTACCCTCCAGCTACTAATTATAATGCTAACTTGCAAAATTTCCTACATTTTAAAACAATGGAAAAATGGTGGTGGGATCATACTTAGAAGAATGGCTTCTTGTCTGTCTCCACTAACAAAAATAGGCAACACCAAGTCAGCTACTCCTCAGCATAGTTATGTCCGTCGCAGCCTTCTTGGGTTTCAGGAGGGACATACAAACGTTATCAAAATTATGGTGAAACGCTGAAAACCTGCAAATAATTTTCAACGTACTGGTTAATTTGAAAACTCTCCAGCATAATTCTTGGAACAAGCCAGGTACCTGTGCCCACGCATAGAGGAGTATATAGAAACATGGTGGAATCCCAGCTGATGAAGCAAAGGATTCTTAAAGGAATGAGATGACCATGCGGATCCTGTTTAATTCTCTGAAACAGAATCCGCACTTTTCACCTGCCAAACACATGCCCACTACTCTTCTCTGGGGATAATAAAAACAAACCAGCGATCTGACAGACGGCCTGAACACCTATCCTGACCGACCCCACAAAACAAAAAAGTACCCTCCAGCTACTAATTATAATGCCAATTTGCAAAATTTCCCTGCATTTTTAAACAATGGAGAAATGATGGTGGGATGATACTTAGAAGAATGGCTTCTTGTCAGTCTCCACTGACAAAAATAGGCAACACCAAGTCAGCTACGCCTCAGCATAGTTATGTCCGTAGCAGCCATATTTGGTTTCAGTAGGCACATACACACGTTATCACAATTATGGTGAAACGCTGAAAACCTGCAAAGGATTGTCAACATACTGGTTAATTGAAAAGCTCTGAGGCATACTTCTTGGAACTAGCCAGTTTCCTGTGCCCACGCGTAGACAAGTATATAGAACCATGGTGGATTCCCAGCACATGAAGCAAAGGATTCTTAAAGGAACGGGATTACCGTGCGGATCCTGTTTAATTCTCTGAAACAGATCCGCAGTTTTCACCTGCCATACTAATACCCACTTCTCCTCTCTGGGGACAATGAAAACCAACCGGGGAACTGACAGAGTGCCTGACCAACACATGCACACCGACCCACAGGAAAAAAAAAAAAAAAACACCGTAGCCTCTAGCTACTAATTATAATGCTAACTTGCAAAATTTCCCTGCATTTTAAAACAATGGAAAAATGGTGGTGGGATGATACTTAGAAGAATGGCTTCTTGTCAGTCTCCACTAACAAAAATAGGCAACACCAAGTCAGCTACTACTCAGCATAGCTATGTCCATCGCAGGCTTCTTGGGTTTCAGGAGGCACAAACAAACGTTATCACAATTATGGTGAAACGCTGAACACCTGCAAATAATTTTCAACGTAGTGGTTAATTGAAAAGCTCTGCAGCATACTTCTTGGAACAAGCCAGTTACCTGTTCCCACGCAAAGAGGAGTATATAGAACCATGGTGGATTTCCAGCTGATGAAGTAAAGGATTATTAAAGGAACGGGTTGACCATGGGGATCATCGTTAATTCTCTGAAACAGAATCCGCCCTTTTCACCTGCCAAACACATGCCCACTTCTCCTCTCTGGGGATAATAAAAACTAACCAGCGAACTGACAGAGGGCCTGACCCCCCCATCCACATCGACCACACACACAAAAAAAAAAACCGTACCCTCCAGTTACTAATTATAATGCTATCTTGCAAAATTTCCCTGCCCTTTAAAACAATGGAAAAATGGTGGTGGGATGATACTTAGAAGAATGGCTTCTTGTCAGTCTCCACTAACAAAAATAGGCAATACCAAGTCAGCTACTCCTCAGCATAGTTATGTCCGTCGCAGCCTTCTAGGGTTTCAGGAGGCACAAACAAAGGTTCTCACCATTATGGTAAAACGCTGAACACCTGCAAATAATTTTCAACGTAGTGGTTAATTGAAAAGCACTGCGGCATACTTCTTGGAACAAGCCAGTTACCTGTTCCCACGCAAAGAGAAGCATATAGAACCATGGTGGATTTCCAGCTGATGAAGTAAAGGATTATTAAAGGAACGGGATGACCATGGGGATCATCGTTAATTCTCTGAAACAGAATCCGCCCTTTTCACCTGCCAAACACATGCCCACTTCTCCTCTCTGAGGATAATAAAAACTAACCAGTGAACTGACAGAGGGCATGACCCACACATCCACATCGACCACACACACACAAAAAACACAAAACCGTACCCTCCAGCTACTAATTATAATGCTAACTTGCAAAATTTCCCTGCATTTCAAAACAATGGAAAAATGGTGGTGGGATGATACTTAGAAGAATGGCTTCTTGTCAGTCTCCACTGACAAAAATAGGCAACACCAAGTCAGCTACGCCTCAGCATAGTTATGTCCGTAGCAGCCATATTTGGTTTCAGTAGGCACATACACACGTTATCACAATTATGGTGAAACGCTGAAAACCTGCAAAGGATTGTCAACATACTGGTTAATTGAAACGCTCTGAGGCATACTTCTTGGAACTAGCCAGTTTCCTGTGCCCAGGCGTAGACAAGTATATAGAACCATGGTGGATTCCCAGCTCATGAAGCAAAGGATTCTTAAAGGAACGCGATTACCATGCGGATTCTGTTTAATTCTCTGAAACAGATCCGCAGTTTTCACCTGCCATGCTAATACCCACTTCTCCTCTCTGGGGATAATAAAAACCAACCGGGGAACTGACAGAGGGCCTGACCAACACATCCACACCGACCCCACAGGAAAAAAAAAAAAAACACCGTAGCCTCCAGCTACTAATTATAATGCTAACTTGCAAAATTTCCCTGCATTTTAAAACAATGGAATAATGGTGGTGGGATGATACTTAGAAGAATGGCTTCTTCTCAGTCTCCACGAACAAAAATAGGCAACACCAAGTCAGCTACTCCTCAGCATACTTATGTCCGTCGCACCCTTCTTGGGTTTCAGGAGGCACAAACAAAGGTTCTCACAATTATGGTGAAACGCTGAACACCTGCAAATAATTTTCAATGTAGTGGTTAATTGAAAAGCTCTGCGGCATACTTCTTGGAACAAGGCAGTTACCTGTTCCCACGCAAAGAGGAGTATAGAGAACCATGGTGGATTTCCAGCTGAAGAAGTAAAGGATTATTAAAGGAACGGGATGACCATGGTGATCATCGTTAATTCTCTGAAACAGAATCCGCCCTTTTCACCTGCAAAACACATGCCCACTTCTCCTCTCTGGGGATAATAAAAACTAACCAGCGAACTGACAGAGGGCCTGAACCCCACCATCCACATCGACCACACACAAAAAAAAACCGTACCCTCCAGCTACTAATTATAATGCTAACTTGCAAAATTTCCCTGCATTTTAAAACAATGGAAAAATGGTGGTGGGATGATACTTAGAAGAATGGCTTCTTGTCAGTCTCCACTAACAAAAATAGGCAATACCAAGTCAGCTACTCCTCAGCATAGTTATGTCCGTCGCAGCCTTCTAGGGTTTCAGGAGGCACAAACAAAGTTTCTCACCATTATGGTAAAACGCTGAACACCTGCAAATAATTTTCAACGTAGTGGTTAATTGAAAAGCACTGCGGCATACTTCTTGGAACAAGCCAGTTACCTGTTCCCACGCAAAGAGAAGCATATAGAACCATGGTGGATTTCCAGCTGATGAAATAAAGGATTATTAAAGGAACGGGATGACCATGGGGATCATCGTTAATTCTCTGAAACAGAATCCGCCCTTTTCACCTGCCAAACACATGCCCACTTCTCCTCTCTGAGGATAATAAAAACTAACCAGTGAACTGACAGAGGGCATGACCCCCCCATCCACATCGACCACACACACAAAAAAAAAAAAAACCGTACCCTCCAGCTACTAATTATAATGCTAACTTGCAAAATTTCCCTGCATTTTAAAACAATGGAAAAATGGTGGTGGGATGATACTTAGAAGAATGGTTTCTTGTCAGTCTCCACTGACAAAAATAGGCAACACCAAGTCAGCTACGCCTCAGCATAGTTATGTCCGTAGCAGCCATATTTGGTTTCAGTAGGCACATACACACGTTATCACAATTATGGTGAAACGCTGAAAACCTGCAAAGGATTTTCAACATACTGGTTAATTGAAAAGCTCTGAGGCATACTTCTTGGAACTAGCCAGTTTCCTGTGCCCACGCATAGACAAGTATATAGAACCATGGTGGATTCCCAGCTCATGAAGCAAAGGATTCTTAAAGGAACGGGATTACCGTGCGGATCCTGTTTAATTCTCTGAAACAGATCCGCAGTTTTCACCTGCCATACTAATACCCACTTCTCCTCTCTGCGGATAATAAAAACCAACCGGGGAACTGACAGAGGGCCTGACCAACACATCCACACCGACCCCACAGGAAAAAAAAAAAAAAAAAAAACACCGTACCCTCCAGCTACTAATTATAATGCTAACTTGCAAAATTTCCCTGCATTTTAAAACAATGGAAAAATGGTGGTGGGATGATACTTAGAAGAAGGGCTTCTTGTCAGTCTCCACTAACAAAAATAGGCAACACCAATTCAGCTACGCCTCAGCATAGTTATGTCCGTCGCAGCCTTCTTGGGTTTCAGGAAGCACAAACAAAGGTTCTCACAATTATGGTGAAACGCTGAACACCTGCAAATAATTTTCAACGTACTGGTTAATTGAAAAGCTCTGCGGCATACTTCTTGGAACAAGCCAGTTACCTGTTCCCACGCAAAGAGGAGTATAGAGAACCATGGTGGATTTCCAGCTGATGAAGTAAAGGATTATTAAAGGAACGGGATTACCATGGGGATCACCGTTAATTCTCTGAAACACAATCCGCCCTTTTCACCTGCCAAACACATGCCCACTTCTCCTCTCTGGGGATAATAAAAACTAACCAGCGAACTGACAGAGGGCCTAAACCCCACCATCCACATCGACCACACACAAAAAAAAAACGTACCCTCCAGCTACTAATTATAATGCTAACTTGCAAAATTTCCCTGCATTTGAAACAATGGAAAAATGGTGGTGGGATGATACTTAGAAGAATGGCTTCTTGTCAGTCTCCACTAACAAAAATAGGCAACACCAAGTCAGCTACTCCTCAGCATAGTTATGTCCGTCGCAGCCTTCTAAGGTTTCAGGAGGCACAAACAAAGGTTCTCACAATTATGGTAAAACGCTGAACACCTGCAAATAATTATCAACGTAGTGGTTAATTGAAAAGCTCTGCGGCATACTTCTTGGAACAAGGCAGTTACCTGTTCCCACGCAAAGAGGAGTATAGAGAACCATGGTGGATTTCCAGCTGATGAAGTAAAGGATTATTAAAGGAACGGGATGACCATGGGGATCATCGTTAATTCTCTGAAACAGAATCCGCCCTTTTCACCTGCCAAACACATGCCCACTACTCTTCTCTGGGGATAATAAAAACAAACCAGCGATCTGACAGAGGGCCTGAACACCCATCCTGACCGACCCCACAAAACAAAAAAGTACCCTCCAGCTACTAATTATAATGCCAATTTGCAAAATTTCCCTGCATTTTTAAACAATGGAGAAATGATGGTGGGATGATACTTAGAAGAATGGCTTCTTGTCAGTCTCCACTGACAAAAATAGGCAACACCAAGTCAGCTACGCCTCAGCATAGTTATGTCCGTAGCAGTCATATTTGGTTTCAGTAGGCACATACACACGTTATCACAATTATGGTGAAACGCTGAAAACCTGCAAAGGATTTTCAACATACTGGTTAATTGAAAAGCTCTGAGGCATACTTCTTGGAACTAGTCAGTTTCCTGTGCCCACGCGTAGACAAGTATATAGAACCATGGTGGATTCCCAGCTCATGAAGCAAAGGATTCTTAAAGGAACGGGATTACCGTGCGGATCCTGTTTAATTCTCTGAAACAGATCCGCAGTTTTCACCTGCCATACTAATACCCACTTCTCCTCTCTGGGGATAATAAAAACTAACCAGCGAACTGACAGAGGGCCTGACCACCCCATCCACATCGACCACACACACACAAAAAAAACCGTACCCTCCAGCTACTAATTATAATGCTAACTTGCAAAATTTCCCTGCATTTTAAAACAATGTAAAAATGGTGGTGGGATCATACTTAGAAGAATGGCTTCTTGTCTGTCTCCACTAACAAAAATAGGCAACACCAAGTCAGCTACCCCTCAGCATAGTTATGTCCGTCGCAGACTTCTTGGGTTTCAGGAGGGACATACACACGTTATCAAAATTATGGTGAAACGCTGAACACCTGCAAATAATTTTCAACGTACTGGTTAATTTGAAAACTCTCCCGCATAATTCTTGGAACAAGCCAGGTAACTGTGCCCACGCATAGAGGAGTATATAGAAACATGGTGGAATCCCAGCTGATGAAGCAAAGGATTCTTAAAGGAATGAGATGACCATGCGGATCCTGTTTAATTTTCTGAAACAGAATCCGCAATTTTCACCTGCCAAACACATGCCCACTACTCTTCTCTGGGGATAATAAAAACAAACCAGCGATCTGACAGAGGGCCTGAACACCCATCCTGACCGACCCCACGAAACAAAAAACTACCCTCCAGCTACTAATTATAATGCTAACTTGCAAAATTTCCCTGCATTTTAAAACAATGGAAAAATGGTGGTGGGATGATACTTAGAAGAATGGCTTCTTGTCAGTCTCCACTAACAAAAATAGGCAACACCAAGTCAGCTACTCCTCAGCATAGTTATGTCCGTTGCAGCCTTCTAGGGTTTCAGGAGGCACAAACAAAGGTTCTCACAATTATGGTAAAACGCTGAACACCTGCAAATAATTTTCAACGTAGTGGTTAATGAAAAGCTCTGCGGCATACTTCTTGGAACAAGGCTGTTACCTGTTCCCACGCAAAGAGGAGTATAGAGAACCATGGTGGATTTCCAGCTGATGAAGTAAAGGATTATTAAAGGAACGGGATGACCATGGGGATCATCGTTAATTCTCTGAAACAGAAACCGCCCTTTTCACCTGCCAAACACATGTCCACTACTCTTCTCTGGAGATAATAAAAACAAACCAGCGATCTGACAGAGGGCCTGAACAGCCATCCTGACCGACCCCACAAAACAAAAAAGTACCCTCCAGCTACTAATTATAATGCCAATTTGCAAAATTTCCCTGCATTTTTAAACAATGGAGAAATGATGGTGGGATGACACTTAGAAGAGTGGCTTCTTGTCAGTCTCCACTGACAAAAATAGGCAACACCAAGTCAGCTGCGCCTCAGCATAGTTATGTCCGTAGCAGCCATATTTGGTTTAAGTAGGCACATACACACGTTATCACAATTATGGTGAAACGCTGAAAACCTGCAAAGGATTGTCAACATACTGGTTAATTGAAAAGCTCTGAGGCATACTTCTTGGAACTAGCCAGTTTCCTGTGCCCACGCATAGACAAGTATATAGAACCATGGTGGATTCCCAGCTCATGAAGCAAAGGATTCTTAAAGGAACGGGATTACCGTGCGGATCCTGTTTAATTCTCTGAAACAGATCCGCAGTTTTCACCTGCCATACTAATACACACTTGTCCTCTCTGCGGATAATAAAAACCAACCGGGGAACTGACAGAGGGCCTGACCAACACATCCACACCGACCCCACAGGAAAAAAAAAAAAAAAAAAACACCGTACCCTCCAGCTACTAATTATAATGCTAACTTGCAAAATTTCCCTGCATTTTAAAACAATGGAAAAATGGTGGTGGGATGATACTTAGAAGAAGGGCTTCTTGTCAGTCTCCACTAACAAAAATAGGCAACACCAATTCAGCTACGCCTCAGCATAGTTATGTCCGTCGCAGCCTTCTTGGGTTTCAGGAAGCACAAACAAAGGTTCTCACAATTATGGTGAAACGCTGAAAACCTGCAAATAATTTTCAACGTACTGGTTAATTGAAAAGCTCTGCGGCATACTTCTTGGAACAAGCCAGTTACCTGTTCCCAAGCAAAGAGGAGTATAGAGAACCATGGTGGATTTCCAGCTGATGAAGTAAAGGATTATTAAAGGAACGGGATGACCATGGGGATCATCGTTAATTCTCTGAAACACAATCCGCCCTTTTCACCTGCCAAACACATGCCCACTTCTCCTCTCTGGGGATAATAAAAACTAACCAGCGAACTGACAGAGGGCCTGAACCCCACCATCCACATCGACCACACACAAAAAAAAAACGTACCCTCCAGCTACTAATTATAATGCTAAATTGCAAAATTTCCCTGCATTTGAAACAATGGAAAAATGGTGGTGGGATGATACTTAGAAGAATGGCTTCTTGTCAGTCTCCACTAACAAAAATAGGCAACACCAAGTCAGCTACTCCTCAGCATAGTTATGTCCGTCGCAGCCTTCTAAGGTTTCAGGAGGCACAAACAAAGGTTCTCACAATTATGGTAAAACGCTGAACACCTGCAAATAATTATCAACGTAGTGGTTAATTGAAAAGCTCTGCGGCATACTTCTTGGAACAAGGCAGTTACCTGTTCCCACGCAAAGAGGAGTATAGAGAACCATGGTGGATTTCCAGCTGATGAAGTAAAGGATTATTAAAGGAACGGGATGACCATGGGGATCATCGTTAATTCTCTGAAACAGAATCCGCCCTTTTCACCTGCCAAACACATGCCCACTTCTCCTCTCTGAGGATAATAAAAACTAACCAGCGAACTGACAGAGGGCATGACCCCCCCATCCACATCGACCACACACACACAAAAAAAAAAACCGTACCCTCCAGCTACTAATTATAATGCTAACTTGCAAAATTTCCCTGCATTTTAAAACAATGGAAAAATGGTGGTGGGATGATACTTAGAAGAATGGCTTCTTGTCAGTCTCCACTAACAAAAATAGGCAACACCAAGTCAGCTACTCCTCAGCATAGTTATGTCCGTCGCCGCCTTCTTGGGTTTCAGGAGGCACAAACAAACGTTATCAAAATTATGGTGAAACGCTGAAAACCTGCAAATAATTTTCAACGTACTGGTTAATTTGAAAACTCTCCAGCATAATTCTTGGAACAAGCCAGGTACCTGTGCCCACGCATAGAGGAGTATATAGAAACATGGTGGAATCCCAGCTGATGAAGAAAAGGATTCTTAAAGGAATGAGATGACCATGGGGATCCTGTTTAATTCTCTGAAACAGAATCCGCACTTTTCACCTGCCAAACACATGCCCACTACTCTTCTCTGGGGATAATAAAAACAAACCAGCGATCTCACAGAGGGCCTGAACACCCATCCTGACCGACCTCACAAAACAAAAAAGTACCCTCCAGCTACTAATTATAATGCCAATTTGCAAAATTTCCCTGCATTTTGAAACAATGGAGAAATGATGGTGGGATGATACTTAGAAGAATGGCTTCTTGTCAGTCTCCACTGACAAAAATAGGCAACACCAAGTCAGCTACGCCTCAGCATATTTATGTCCGTAGCAGCCATATTTGGTTTCAGTAGGCACATACACACGTTATCACAATTATGGTGAAACGCTGAAAACCTGCAAAGGATTGTCAACATACTGGTTAATTGAAAAGCTCTGAGGCATACTTCTTGGAACTAGCCAGTTTCCTGTGCCCACGCGTAGACATGTATATAGAACCATGGTGGATTCCCAGCTCATGAAGCAAAGGATTCTTAAAGGAACGCGATTACCATGCGGATTCTGTTTAATTCTCTGAAACAGATCCGCAGTTTTCACCTGCCATACTAATACCCACTTCTCCTCTCTGGGGATAATAAAAACCAACCGGGGAACTGACAGAGGGCCTGACCAACACATCCACACCGACCCCACAGGAAAAAATAAAAAAAACACCGTAGCCTCCAGCTACTAATTATAATGCTAACTTGCAAAATTTCCCTGCATTTTAAAACAATGGAAAAATGGTGGTGGGATGATACTTAGAAGAATGGCTTCTTGTCAGTCTCCAGGAACAAAAATAGGCAACACCAAGTCAGCTACTCCTCAGCATACTTATGTCCGTCGCACCCTTCTTGGGTTTCAGGAGGCACAAACAAAGGTTCTCACAATTATGGTGAAACGCTGAACACCTGCAAATAATTTTCAATGCAGTGGTTAATTGAAAAGCTCTGCGGCATACTTCTTGGAACAAGGCAGTTACCTGTTCCCACGCAAAGAGGAGTATAGAGAACCATGGTGGATTTCCAGCTGATGAAGTAAAGGATTATTAAAGGAACGGGATGACCATGGTGATCATCGTTAATTCTCTGAAACAGAATCCGCCCTTTTCACCTGCAAAACACATGCCCACTTCTCCTCTCTGGGGATAATAAAAACTAACCAGCGCACTGACAGAGGGCCTGAACCCCACCATCCACATCGACTACACACAAAAAAAAACCGTACCCTCCAGCTACTAATTATATTGCTAACTTGCAAAATTTCCCTGCATTTTAAAACAATGGAAAAATGGTGGTGGGATGATACTTAGAAGAATGGCTTCTTGTCAGTCTCCACTAACAAAAATAGGCAATACCAAGTCAGCTACTCCTCAGCATAGTTATGTCCGTCGCAGCCTTCTAGGGTTTCAGGAGGCACAAACAAAGTTTCTCACCATTATGGTAAAACGCTGAACACCTGCATATAATTTTCAACGTAGTGGTTAATTGAAAAGCACTGCGGCATACTTCTTGGAACAAGCCAGTTACCTGTTCCCACGCAAAGAGAAGCATATAGAACCATGGTGGATTTCCAGCTGATGAAGTAAAGGATTATTAAAGGAACGGGATGACCATGGGGATCATCGTTAATTCTCTGAAACAGAATCCACCCTTTTCACCTGCCAAACACATGCCCACTTCTCCTCTCTGAGGATAATAAAAACTAACCAGTGAACTGACAGAGGGCATGACCCCCCCATCCACATCGACCACACACACACAAAAAAAAAAACCGTACCCTCCAGCTACTAATTATAATGCTAACTTGCAAAATTTCCCTGCATTTTAAAACAATGGAAAAATGGTGGTGGGATGATACTTAGAAGAATGGCTTCTTGTCAGTCTCCACTAACAAAAATAGGCAACACCAAGTCAGCTACTCCTCAGCATAGTTATGTCCGTTGCAGCCTTCTAGGGATTCAGGAGGCACAAACAAAGGTTCTCACAATTATGGTAAAACGCTGAACACCTGCAAATAATTTTCAACGTAGTGGTTAATTGAAAAGCTCTGCGGCATACTTCTTGGAACAAGCCAGTTACCTGTTCCCACGCAAAGAGGAGTATAGAGAACCATGGTGGATTTCCAGCTGATGAAGTAAAGGATTATTAAAGGAACGAGATGACCATGGGGATCATCGTTAATTCTCTGAAACAGAAACCGCCCTTTTCACCTGCCAAACACATGCCCACTACTCTTCTCTGGAGATAATAAAAACAAACCAGCGATCTGACAGAGGGCCTGAACACCCATCCTGACCGACCCCACAAAACAAAAAGTACCCTCCAGCTACTAATTATAATGCCAATTTGCAAAATTTCCCTGCATTTTGAAACAATGGAGAAATGATGGTGGGATGATACTTAGAAGAATGGCTTCTTGTCAGTCTCCACTGACAAAAATAGGCAACACCAAGTCAGCTGCGCCTCAGCATAGTTATGTCCGTAGCAGCCATATTTGGTTTCAGTAGGCACATACACACGTTATCACAATTATGGTGAAACGCTGAAAACCTGCAAAGGATTGTCAACATACTGGTTAATTGAAAAGCTCTGAGGCATACTTCTTGGAACTAGCCAGTTTCCTGTGCCCACGCATAGACAAGTATATAGAACCATGGTGGATTCCCAGCTCATGAAGCAAAGGATTCTTCAAGGAACGGGATTACCATGCGGATCCTGTTTAATTCTCTGAAACAGATCCGCAGTTTTCACCTCCATACTAATACCCACTTCTTCTCTCTGGGGATAATAAAAACCAACCGGGGAACTGACAGAGGGCCTGACCAACACATCCACACCGACCCCACAGGAAAAAAAAAAAAAAAACACCGTAGCCTCCAGCTACTAATTATAATGCTAACTTGCAAAATTTCCCTGCATTTTTAAACAATGGAAAAATGGTGGTGGGATGATACTTAGAAGAATGGCTTCTTGTCAGTCTCCACTAACAAAAATAGGCAACACCAAGTCAGCTACTCCTCAGCATAGCTATGTCCAATGCAGCCATCTTGGGTTTCAGAAGGCACAAACAAACGTTATCACAATTACGGTGAAACGCTGAACACCTGCAAATAATTTTCAACGTAGTGGTTGATTGAAAAGCTCTGCGGCATACTTCTTGAAACAAGGCAGTTACCTGTACCCACGCAAAGAGGAGTATATAGAACCATGGCGGATTTCCAGCTGATGAAGTAAAGGATTATTAAAGGAACGGGATGACCATGGGGATCATCGTTAATTCTCTGAAACAGAATCCGCCCTTTTCACCTGCCAAACACATGCCCACTTCTCCTCTCTGGGGATAATAAAAGCTAACCAGCGAACTGACAGAGGGCCTGACCCCCCCAACCACATCGACCACACACACACACAAAAAAAAAACGTACCCTCCAGCTACTAATTATAATGCTAACTTGCAAAATTTCCCTGCATTTTAAAACAATGGAAAAATGGTGGTGGGATCATACTTAGAAGAGTGGCTTCTTGTCTGTCTCCACTAACAAAAATAGGCAACACCAAGTCAGCTACTCCTCAGCATAGTTATGTCCGTCGCAGCCTTCTTGGGTTTCAGGAGGGACATACAAACGTTATCAAAATTATGGTGAAACACTGAAAACCTGCAAATAATTTTCAACGTACTTGTTAATTTGAAAACTCTCCAGCATAATTCTTGGAACAAGCCAGGTACCTGTGCCCACGCATAGAGGAGTATATAGAAACATGGTGGAATCCCAGCTGATAAAGCAAAGGATTCTTAAGGGAATGAGATGACCATGTGGATCCTGTTTAATTCTCTGAAACAGAATCCGCACTTTTCACCTGCCAAACACATGCCCACTACTCTTCTCTGGGGATAATAAAAACAAACCAGCGATCTGACAGAGGGCCTGAACACCCATCCTGACCGACCCCACAAAACAAAAAAGTACCCTCCAGCTACTAATTATAATGCCAATTTGCAAAATTTCCCTGCATTTTTAAACAATGGAGAAATGATGGTGGGATGATACTTAGAAGAATGGCTTCTTGTCAGTCTCCACTGACAAAAATAGGCAACACCAAGTCAGCTACGCCTCAGCATATTTATGTCCGTAGCAGTCATATTTGGTTTCAGTAGGCACATACACACGTTATCACAATTATGGTGAAACGCTGAAAACCTGCAAAGGATTTTCAACATACTGGTTAATTGAAAAGCTCTGAGGCATACTTCTTGGAACTAGCCAGTTTCCTGTGCCCACGCGTAGACAAGTATATAGAACCATGGTGGATTCCCAGCTCATGAAGCAAAGGATTCTTAAAGGAACGGGATTACCGTGCGGATCCTGTTTAATTCTCTGAAACAGATCCGCAGTTTTCACCTGCCATACTAATACCCACTTCTCCTCTCTGGGGATAATAAAAACTAACCAGCGAACTGACAGAGGGCCTGACCACCCCATCCACATCGACCACACACACACAAAAAAAACCGTACCCTCCAGCTACTAATTATAATGCTAACTTGCAAAATTTCCCTGCATTTTAAAACAATGTAAAAATGGTGGTGGGATCATACTTAGAAGAATGGCTTCTTGTCTGTCTCCACTAACAAAAATAGGCAACACCAAGTCAGCTACTCCTCAGCATAGTTATGTCCGTCGCAGACTTCTTGGGTTTCAGGAGGGACATACACACGTTATCAAAATTATGGTGAAACGCTGAACACCTGCAAATAATTTTCAACGTACTGGTTAATTTGAAAACTCTCCCGCATAATTCTTGGAACAAGCCAGGTACCTGTGCCCACGCATAGAGCAGTATATAGAAACATGGTGGAATCCCAGCTGATGAAGCAAAGGATTCTTAAAGGAATGAGATGACCATGCGGATCCTGTTTAATTTTCTGAAACAGAATCCGCAATTTTCACCTGCCAAACACATGCCCACTACTCTTCTCTGGGGATAATAAAAACAAACCAGCGATCTGACAGAGGGCCTGAACACCCATCCTGACCGACCCCACGAAACAAAAAACTACCCTCCAGCTACTAATTATAATGCTAACTTGCAAAATTTCCCTGCATTTTAAAACAATGGAAAAATGGTGGTGGGATGATACTTAGAAGAATGGCTTCTTGTCAGTCTCCACTAACAAAAATAGGCAACACCAAGTCAGCTACTCCTCAGCATAGTTATGTCCGTTGCAGCCTTCTAGGGTTTCAGGAGGCACAAACAAAGGTTCTCACAATTATGGTAAAGCGCTGAACACCTGCAAATAATTTTCAACGTAGTGGTTAATGAAAAGCTCTGCGGCATACTTCTTGGAACAAGGCTGTTACCTGTTCCCACGCAAAGAGGAGTATAGAGAACCATGGTGGATTTCCAGCTGATGAAGTAAAGGATTATTAAAGGAACGGGATGACCATGGGGATCATCGTTAATTCTCTGAAACAGAAACCGCCCTTTTCACCTGCCAAACACATGTCCACTACTCTTCTCTGGAGATAATAAAAACAAACCAGCGATCTGACAGAGGGCCTGAACAGCCATCCTGACCGACCCCACAAAACAAAAAAGTACCCTCCAGCTACTAATTATAATGCCAATTTGCAAAATTTCCCTGCATTTTTAAACAATGGAGAAATGATGGTGGGATGACACTTAGAAGAGTGGCTTCTTGTCAGTCTCCACTGACAAAAATAGGCAACACCAAGTCTGCTGCGCCTCAGCATAGTTATGTCCGTAGCAGCCATATTTGGTTTAAGTAGGCACATACACACGTTATCACAATTATGGTGAAACGCTGAAAACCTGCAAAGGATTGTCAACATACTGGTTAATTTAAAAGCTCTGAGGCATACTTCTTGGAACTAGCCAGTTTCCTGTGCCCACGCATAGACAAGTATATAGAACCATGGTGGATTCCCAGCTCATGAAGCAAAGGATTCTTCAAGGAACGGGATTACCGTGCGGATCCTGTTTAATTCTCAGAAACAGATCCGCAGTTTTCACCTCCATACTAATACCCACTTCTCCTCTCTGGGGATAATAAAAACCAACCGGGGAACTGACAGAGGGCCTGACCAACACATCCACACCGACCCCACAGGAAAAAAAAAAAAAAACACCGTAGCCTCCAGCTATTAATTATAATGCTAACTTGCAAAATTTCCCTGCATTTTTAAACAATGGAAAAATGGGGGTGGGATGATAATTAGAAGAATGGCTTCTTGTCAGTCTCCACTAACAAAAATAGGCAACACCAAGTCAGCTACTCCTCAGCATAGTTATGTCCGTCGCAGACTTCTTGGGTTTCAGGAGGCACAAACAAAGGTTCTCACAATTATGGTGAAACGCTGAACACCTGCAAATAATTTTCAACGTAGTGGTTAATTGAAAAGCTCTGCGGCATACTTCTTGGAACAACCCAGTTACCTGTTCCCACGCAAAGAGGAGTATAGAGAACCATGGTGGATTTCCAGCTGATGAAGTAAAGGATTATTAAAGGAACGGGATGACCATGGGGATCATCGTTAATTCTCTGAAACAGAATCCGCCCTTTTCACCTGCCAAACACATGCCCACTTCTCCTCTCTGGGGATAATAAAAACTAACCAGCGAACTGACAGAGGGCCTGACCACCCCATCCACATCGACCACACACACAAAAAAAAAAACCGTACCCTCCAGCTACTAATTATATTGCTAACTTGCAAAATTTCCCTGCATTTTAAAACAATGTAAAAATGGTGGTGGGATCATACTTAGAAGAATGGCTTCTTGTCAGTCTCCACTAACAAAAATAGGCAACACCACGTCAGCTACTCCTCAGCATAGTTATGTCCGTCGCAGAATTCTTGGGTTTCAGGAGGCACAAACAAAGGTTCTCACAATTATGGTGAAACGCTGAACACCTGCAAATAATTTTCAACGTACTGGTTAATTTGAAAACTCTCCCGCATATTTCTTGGAACAAGCCAGGTACCTGTGCCCACGCATAGAGGAGTATATAGAAACATGGTGGAATCCCAGCTGATGAAGCAAAGGATTCTTAAAGGAATGAGATGACCATGCGGATCCTGTTTAATTTTCTGAAACAGAATCCGCACTTTTCACCTGCCAAACACATGCCCACTACTCTTCTCTGGGGATAATAAAAACAAACCAGCGATCTGACAGAGGGCCTGAACACCCATCCTGACCGTCCCCACAAAACAAAAAAGTACCCTCCAGCTACTAATTATAATGCCAATTTGCAAAATTTCCCTGCCTTTTTAAACAATGGAGAAATGATGGTGGGATGATACTTAGAAGAATGACTTCTTGTCAGTCTCCACTGACAAAAATACGCAACACCAAGTCAGCTACGCCTCAGTATAGTTATGTCCGTAGCAGCCATATTTGATTTCAGTAGGCACATACACACGTTATCACAATTATGGTGAAACGCTGAAAACCTGCAAAGGATTGTCAACATACTGGTTAACTGAAAAGCTCTGAGGCATACTTCTTGGAACTAGCCAGTTTCCTGTGCCCACGCATAGACAAGTATATAGAACCATGGTGGATTCCCAGCTCATGAAGCAAAGGATTCTTAAAGGAACGGGATTACCATGCGGATCCTGTTTAATTCTCTGAAACAGAATCCGCCCTTTTCACCTGCCAAACACATGCCCACTTCTCCTCTCTGGGGATAATAAAAACAAACCAGCGAACTGACAGAGGGCCTGACCAACACATCCACACCGACCACACAGGGAAAAAAAAAAAAAAACACCGTAGCCTCCACCTACTAATTATAATGCTAACTTGCAAAATTTCCCTGCATTTTAAAACAATGGAAAAATGGTGGTGGGATGATACTTAGAAGAATGGCTTCTTCTCAGTCTCCACTAACAAAATAGGCAACACCAAGTCAGATACGCCTCAGCATAGTTATGTCCGTCGCAGCCTTCTTGGGTTTCAGGAGGCACAAACAAACGTTATCACAATTATGGTGAAACGCTGAACGCTTGCAAATAATTTTCAACGTTCTGGTTAATTGAAAAGCTCTGCGGCATACTTCTTGGAACAAGCCAGTTACCTGTTCCCACGCAAACAGGAGTATATAGAACCATGGTGGATTTCCAGCTGATGAAGTAAAGGATTATTAAAGGAACGGGATGACCATGGGGATCATCGTTAATTCTCTGAAACAGAATCCGCCCTTTTCACCTGCCAAACACATGCCCACTTCTCCTCTCTGGGGATAATAAAAACTAACCAGCGAACTGACAGAGGGCCTGACCCCCACCATGCACATCGACCACACAAAAAAAAAAAACCGTACCCTCCAGCTACTAATTATAATGCTAACTTGCAAAATTTAACTGCATTTTAAAACAATGGAAAAATGGTGGTGGGATGATACTTAGAAGAATGGCTTCTTGTCAGTCTCCACTAACAAAAATAGGCAACACCAAGTCAGCTACTCCTCAGCATAGTTATGTCCGTCGCAGCCTTCTTGGGTTTCAGGAGGCACAAACACACGTTATCACAATTATGGGGAAACGCTGAACACCTGCAAATAATTTTCAACGTAGTGGTTAATTGAAAAGCTCTGCGGCATACTTCTTGGTACAAGCCAGTTACCTGTTCCCACGCAAAGAGGAGTATATAGAACCATGGTGGATTTCCAGCTGATGAAGTAAAGGATTATTAAAGGAACGGGATGACCATGGGGATCATCGTTAATTCTCTGAAACAGAATCCGCCCTTTTCACCTGCCAAACACATGCCCACTACTCTTCTCTGGGGATAATAAAAACAAACCAGCGATCTGACAGAGGGCCTGAACACCCATCCTGACCGACCCCACAAAACAAAAAAGTACCCTCCAGCTACTAATTATAATGCCAATTTGCAAAATTTCCCTGCATTTTTAAACAATGGAGAAATGATGGTGGGATGACACTTAGAAGAGTGGCTTCTTGTCAGTCTCCACTGACAAAAATAGGCAACACCAAGTCAGCTGCGCCTCAGCATAGTTATGTCCGTAGCAGCCATATTTGGTTTAAGTAGGCACATACACACGTTATCACAATTATGGTGAAACGCTGAAAACCTGCAAAGGATTGTCAACATACTGGTTAATTGAAAAGCTCTGAGGCATACTTCTTGGAACTAGCCAGTTTCCTGTGCCCATGCATAGACAAGTATATAGAACCATGGTGGATTCCCAGCTCATGAAGCAAAGGATTCTTCAAGGAACGGGATTACCATGCGGATCCTGTTTAATTCTCTGAAACAGATCCGCAGTTTTCACCTCCATACTAATACCCACTTCTCCTCTCTGGGGATAATAAAAACCAACCGGGGAACTGACAGAGGGCCTGACCAACACATCCACAACGACCCCACAGGAAAAAAAAAAAAAAAAACACCGTAGCCTCCAGCTATTAATTATAATGCTAACTTGCAAAATTTCCCTGCATTTTTAAACAATGGAAAAATGGTGGTGGGATGATACTTAGAAGAATGGCTTCTTGTCAGTCTCCACTAACAAAAATAGGCAACACCAAGTCAGCTACTCCTCAGCATAGTTATGTCCGTCGCAGAATTCTTGGGTTTCAGGAGGCACAAAGAAAGGTTCTCACAATTATGGTGAAACGCTGAACACCTGCAAATAATTTTCAACGTACTGGTTAATTTGAAAACTCTCCCACATATTTCTTGGAACAAGCCAGGTACCTGTGCCCACGCATAGAGGAGTATATAGAAACATGGTGGAATCCCAGCTGATGAAGCAAAGGATTCTTAAAGGAATGAGATGACCATGCGGATCCTGTTTAATTTTCTGAAACAGAATCCGCACTTTTCACCTGCCAAACACATGCCCACTACTCTTCTCTGGGGATAATAAAAACAAACCAGCGATCTGACAGAGGGCCTGAACACCCATCCTGACCGACCCCACGAAACAAAAAAGTACACTCCAGCTACTAATTATAATGCTAACTTGCAAAATTTCCCTGCATTTTAAAACAATGGAAAAATGGTGGTGGGATGATACTTAGAAGAATGGCTTCTTGTGAGTCTCCACTAACAAAAATAGGCAACACTAAGTCAGCTATTCCTCAGCATAGTTATGTCCGTCGCAGCCTTCTTGGGTTTCAGGAGGCACAAACACACGTTATCACAATTATGGTGAAACGCTGAACACCTGTAAATAATTTTCAACGTAGTGGTTAATTGAAAAGCTCTGCGGCATACTTCTTGGAACAAACCAGTTACCTGTTTCCACGCAAAGAGGTGTATATAGAACCATGGTGGAATCCCAGCTGATGAAGCAAAGGATTCTTAAAGGAATGAGATGACCATGGGGATCCTGTTTAATTCTCTGAAACAGAATCCGCACTTTTCACCTGCCAAACACATGCCCACTACTCTTCTCTGGGGATAATAAAAACAAACCAGCGATCTGACAGAGGGCCTGAACACCCATCCTGACCGACCCCACAAAACAAAAAAGTACCCTCCAGCTACTAATTATAATGCCAATTTGCAAAATTTCCCTGCCTTTTTAAACAATGGAGAAATGATGGTGGGATGATACTTAGAAGAATGGCTTCTTGTCAGTCTCCACTGACAAAAATACGCAACACCAAGTCAGCTACGCCTCAGTATAGTTATGTCCGTAGCAGCCATATTTGATTTCAGTAGGCACATACACACGTTATCACAATTATGGTGAAACGCTGAAAACCTGCAAAGGATTGTCAACATACTGGTTAACTGAAAAGCTCTGAGGCATACTTCTTGGAACTAGCCAGTTTCCTGTGCCCACGCATAGACAAGTATATAGAACCATGGTGGATTCCCAGCTCATGAAGCAAAGGATTCTTAAAGGAACGGGATTACCATGCGGATCCTGTTTAATTCTCTGAAACAGAATCCGCCCTTTTCACCTGCCAAACACATGCCCACTTCTCCTCTCTGGGGATAATAAAAACAAACCAGCGAACTGACAGAGGGCCTGACCAACACATCCACACCGACCACACAGGGAAAAAAAAAAAAAACACCGTAGCCTCCACCTACTAATTATAATGCTAACTTGCAAAATTTCCCTGCATTTTTAAACAATGGAAAAATGGTGGTGGGTTGATACTTAGAAGAATGGCTTCTTGTCAGTCTCCACTAACAAAAATAGGCAACACCAAGTCAGCTACTCCTCAGCATAGTTATGTCCGTCGCAGCCTTCTTGGGTTTCAGGAGGCACAAACAAAGGTTCTCACAATTATGGTGAAACGCTGAACACCTGCAAATAATTTTCAACGTAGTGGTTAATTGAAAAGCTCTGCGGCATACTTCTTGGAACAAGGCAGTTACCTGTTCCCACGCAAAGAGGAGTATAGAGAACCATGGTGGATTTCCAGCTGATGAAGTAAAGGATTATTAAAGGAACGGGATGACCATGGGGATCATCGTTAATTCTCTGAAACAGAATCCGCCCTTTTCACCTGCCAAACACATGCCCACTTCTCCTTTCTAGGGATAATAAAAACTAACCAGCGAACTGACAGAGGGCCTGACCCCCACCATCCACATCGACCACACAAAAAAATAAACCGTACCCTCCAGCTACTAATTATAATGCTAACTTGCAAAATTTCCCTGCATTTTAAAACAATGGAAAAATGGTGGTGGGATGATACTTAGAAGAATGGCTTCTTGTCAGTCTCCACTATCAAAAATAGGCAACACCAAGTCAGCTACTCCTCAGCATAGTTATGTCCGTCGCAGCCTTCTTGGGTTTCAGGAGGCACAAACACACGTTATCACAAATATGGTGAAACGCTGAACACCTGCAAATAATTTTCAACGTAGTGGTTAATTGAAAATCTCTGCGGCATACTTCTTGGAACAAGCCAGTTACCTCTTCCCACGCAAAGAGGAGTATATAGAACCATGGTGGATTTTCAGCTGATGAAGTAAAGGATTATTAAAGGAACGGGATGACCATGGGGATCATCGTTAATTCTCTGAAACAGAATCCGCCCTTTTCACCTGCCAAACACATGCCCACTTCTCCTCTCTGGGGATAATAAAAACTAACCAGCGAACTGACAGAGGGCCTGACCCCCCCCCATCCACATCGACCACACACACAAAAAAAAACCGTACCCTCCAGCTACTAATTATAATGCTAACTTGCAAAATTTCCCTGCATTTTAAAACAATGGAAAAATGGTGGTGGGATGATACTTAGAAGAATGGCTTCTTGACAGTCTCCACTAACAAAAATAGGCAACACCAAGTCAGCTACGCCTCAGCATAGTTATGTCCGTCGCAGCCTTCTTGGGTTTCAGGAGGGACATACAAACGTTATCAAAATTATGGTGAAACGCTGAACACCTGCAAATAATTTTCAACGTACTGGTTAATTTGAAAACTCTCCCGCATATTTCTTGGAACAAGCCAGGTACCTGTGCCCACGCATAGAGGAGTATATAGAAACATGGTGGAATCCCAGCTGATGAAGCAAAGGATTCTTAAAGGAATGAGATGACCATGCGGATCCTGTTTAATTCTCTGAAACAGAATCCGCACTTTTCACCTGCCAAACACATGCCCACTACTCTTCTCTGGGGAAAATAAAAACAAACCAGCGATCTGACAGAGGGCCTGAACACCCATCCTGACCGACCCCACAAAACAAAAAAGTACCCTCCAGCTACTAATTATAAGGCCAATTTGCAAAATTTCCCTGCATTTTTAAACAATGGAGAAATGATGGTGGGATGATACTTAGAAGAATGGCTTCTTGTCAGTCTCCACTGACAAAAATAGGCAACACCAAGTCAGCTACGCCTCAGCATAGTTATGTCCTTAGCAGCCATATTTGGTTTCAGTAGGCACATACACACGTTATCACAATTATTCTGAAACGCTGAAAACCTGCAAAGGATTTTCAACATACTGGTTAATTGAAAAGCTCTGAGGCATACTTCTTGGAACAAGCCAGTTTCCTGTGCCAACGCATAGAGAAGTATATAGAACCATGGTGGATTCCCAGCTCATGAAGCAAAGGATTCTTAAAGGAACGGGATTACCATGCGGATCCTGTTTAATTCTCTGAAACAGAATCCGCCCTTTTCACCTGCCAAACACATGCCCACTTCTCCTCTCTGGGGATAATAAAAACAAACCAGCGAACTGACAGAGGGCCTTATCAACACATCCACACCGATCCCACAGGAAAAGAAAAAAAAAAACACCGTAGCCTCCAGCTACTAATTATAATGCTAACTTGCAAAACTTTCCTGCATTTTTAAACAATGGAAAAATGATGGTGAGATGATACTTAGAAGAATGGATTCTTGTCAGTCTCCAGTAACAAAAATAGGCAAAACCAAGTCAGCTACGCCTTAGCATAGTTATGTCCGTCGCAGCCTTCTTGGGTTTCAGGAGGCACAAACAAACGTTATCACAATTATGGTGAAATGCTGAACACCTGCAAATAATATTCAACGTACTGGTTAATTGAAAAGCTCTGCGGCATACTTCTTGGAACAAGCCAGTTACCTGTTCCCACGAAAAGAGGAGTATATAGAACCATGCTGGATTTCCAGCTGATGAAGTAAAGGATTATTAAAGGAACCGGATGACCACGGGGATCATCGTTAATTCTCTGAAACAGAATCCGCCCTTTTCACCTGCCAAACACATGCCCACTTCTCCTCTCTGGGGATAATTAAAACTAACCAGCGAACTGACAGAGGGCCTGATCCCCACCATCCACATCGACCGCAAAAACAAAAAAACCGTACCCTCCAGCTACTAATTATAATGCTAACTTGCAAAATTTCCCTGCATTTTAAAACAATGGAAAAATGGTGGTGGGATGATACTTAGAAGAATGGCTTCTTGTCAGTCTCCACTAACAAAAATAGGCAACACCAAGTCAGCTACTCCTCAGCATAGTTATGTCCGTCGCAGCCTTCTTGGGTTTCAGGAGGCACAAACACACGTTATCACAATTATGGTGAAACGCTGAACACCTGCAAATAATTTTCAACGTAGCGGTTAATTGAAATGCTCGGCGGCATACTTCTTGGAACAAGCCAGTTACCTGTTCCCACGCAAAGAGGAGTATATAGAACCATGGTGGATTTCCAGCTGATGAAGTAAAGGATTATTAAAGGAACGGGATGACCATGGGGATCATCGTTAATTCTGTGAAACAGAATCCGCCCTTTTCACCTGCCAAACACATGCCCACTTCTCCTCTCTGGGGATAATAAAAACTAACCGGCGAACTGACAGAGGGCCTGACCCCCCCCAATCCACATCGACCACACACACAAAAAAAAGCCGTACCCTCCAGCTACTAATTATAATGCTAACTTGCAAAACTTTCCTGCATTTTAAAACAATGGAAAAATGGTGGTGGGATGATACTTAGAAGAATGGCTTCTTGTCTGTCTACACTGAGAAAAATAGGCAACACCAAGTCAGCTACTCCTCAGCATAGTTATGTCCGTCGCAGCCTTCTTGGGTTTCAGGAGGGACATACAAACGTTATCAAAATTATGGTGAAACGCTGAACACCTGCAAATAATTTTGAACGTACTGGTTAATTTGAAAACTCTCCAGCATAATTCTTGGAACAAGCCAGGTACCTGTGCCCACGCATAGAGGAGTATATAGAAACATGGTGGAATCCCAGCTGATGAAGCAAAGGATTCTTAAAGGAATGAGATGACCATGCGGATCCTGTTTAATTCTCTGAAACAGAATCCGCACTTTTCACCTGCCAAACACATGCCCACTACTCTTCTCTAGGGATAATAAAAACAAACCAGCGATCTGACAGAGGGCCTGAACACCCATCCTGACCGACCCCACAAAACAAAAAACTACCCTCCAGCTACTAATTATAATGCCAATTTGCAAAATTTCCCTGCATTTTTAAACAATGGAGAAATGATGGTGGGATGATACTTAGAAGAACGGCTTCTTTTCAGTCTCCACTGACAAAAATAGGCAACACCAAGTCAGCTACGCCTCAGCATAGTTATGTCCATAGCAGCCATATTTGGTTTCAGTAGGCAAATACACATGTTATCACAATTATGGTGAAACGCTGAAAACCTGCAAAGGATTGTCAACATACTGGTTCATTGAAAACCTCTGAGGCATACTTCTTGGAACTAGCCAGTTTCCTGTGCCCACGCATAGACAAGTATATAGAACCATGGTGGATTCCCAGCTCATGAAGCAAAGGATTCTTAAAGGAACGGATTACCATGCGGATCCTGTTTAATTCTCTGAAACAGATCCGCAGTTTTCACCTGCCATACTAATACCCACTTCTCCTCTCTGGGGATAATAAAAACCAACCAGCGAACTGACAGAGGGCCTGACCAACACATCCACACCGACCCCACAGGAAAAAAAAAAAAAAAACACCGTAGCCTCCAGCTACTAATTATAATGCTAACTTGCAAAACTTTCCTGCATTTTTAAACAATGGAAAAATGATGGTGAGATGATACATAGAAGAATGGATTCTTGTCAGTCTCCACTAACAAAAATAGGCAACACCAAGTCAGCTACGCCTCAGCATAGTTATGTCCATCGCAGCCTTCTTGGGTTTCAGGAGGCACAAACAAACATTATCACAATTATGGTGAAACGCTGAACACCTGCAAATAATTTTCAACGTAGTCGTTAATTGAAAAGCTCTGCGGCATACTTCTTGGAACAAGGCAGTTACCTGTTCCCACGCAAAGAGGAGTATAGAGAAACATGGTGGATTTCCAGCTGATGAAGTAAAGGATTATTAAAGGAACGGGATGACCATGGGGATCATCGTTAATTCTCTGAAACAGAATCCGCCCTTTTCACCTGCCAAACACATGCCCACTTCTCCTCTCTGGGGATAATAAAAACTAACCAGCGAACTGACAGAGGGCCTGACCCCCACCATCCACATCGACCACACACAAAAAAAAAAACGTACCCTCCAGCTACTAATTATAATGCTAACTTGCAAAATTTCCCTGTATTTTAAAACAATGGAAAAATGGTGGTGGGATGATACTTAGAAGAATGGCTTCTTGTCAGTCTCCACTAACAAAAATAGGCAACACCAAGTCAGCTACTCCTCAGCATAGTTATGTCCGTCGCACCCTTCTTGGGTTTCAGGAGGCACAAACAAACGTTATCACAATTATGGCGAAACGCTGAACACCTGCAAATAATTTTCAACGTACTGGTTAATTTGAAAACTCTCCCGAATAATTCTTGGAACAAGCTAGGTACCTGTGTCCACGCATAGAGGAGTATATAGAAGGATGGTGGAATCCCAGCCGATGAAGCAAAGGATTCTTAAAGGAATAAGATGACCATGCGGATCCTGTTTAATTCTCTGAAACAGAATCCGCACTTTTCACCTGCCAAACACATGCCCACTACTCTTCTCTGGAAATAATAAAAACAAACCAGCGATCTGACAGAGGGCCTGAACACCCATCCTGACCGACCCCACAAAACAAAAAAGTACCCTCCAGCTACTAATTATAATGCCAATTTGCAAAATTTCCCTGCATTTTTAAACAATGGAGAAATGATGGTATGATGATACTTAGAAGAATGGCTTCTTGTCAGTCTCCACTGACAAAAATAGGCAACACCAAGTCAGCTACGCCTCAGCATAGTTATGTCCGTAGCAGCCATATTTGGTTTCAGTAGGCACATACACACGTTATCACAATTATTCTGAAACAGTGAAAACCTGCAAAGGATTTTCAACATACTGGTTAATTGAAAAGCTCTGAGACATACTTCTTGGAACAAGCGAGGTTCCTGTGCCCACGCATAGAGAAGTATATAGAACCATGGTGGATTCCCAGCTCATGAAGCAAAGGATTCTTAAAGGAACGGGATTACCATGCGGATCCTGTTTAATTCTCTGAAACAGATCCGCAGTTTTCACCTGCCATACTAATACCCACTTCTCCTCTCTGGGGATAATAAAAACAAACCAGCGAACTGACAGAGGGCCTGACCAACACATCCACACCGACCCCACAGGAAAAAAAAAAAAAAAAACACCGTAGCCTCCAGCTACTAATTATAATGCTAACTTGCAAAACTTTCCTGCATTTTTAAACAATGGAAAAATGATGGTGAGATGATACTTAGAAGAATGGATTCTTGTCAGTCTCCACTAACAAAAATAGGAAAAACCAAGTCAGCTACGCCTCAGCATAGTTATGTCCATCGCAGCCTTCTTGGGTTTCAGGAGGCACAAACAAACGTTATCACAAATATGGTGAAACGCTGAACACCTGCAAATAATTTTCAACGTAGTGGTTAATTGAAAATCTCTGTGGCATACTTCTTGGAACAAGCCAGTTACCTGTTCCCACGCAAAGAGGAGTATATAGAACCATGGTGGATTTCCAGCTGATGAAGTAAAGGATTATTAAAGGAACGGGATGACCATGGGGATCATCGTTAATTCTCTGAAACAGAATCCGCCCTTTTCACCTGCCAAACACATGCCCACTTCTCCTCTCTGGGGATAATAAAAACTAACCAGCGAACTGACAGAGGGCCTGACCCCCCCCATCCACATGGACCACACACAAAAAAAAAAAACCGTACCCTCCAGCTACTAATTATAATGCTAACTTGCAAAATTTCCCTGCCTTTTAAAACAATGGAAAAATGGTGGTGGGATCATACTTAGAAGAATGGCTTCTTGACAGTCTCCACTAACAAAAATAGGCAACACCAAGTCAGCTACGCCTCAGCATAGTTATGTCGGTAGCAGCCATATTTGGTTTCAGTAGGCACATACACACGTTATCACAATTATTCTGAAACGCTGAAAACCTGCAAAGGATTTTCAACATACTGGTTAATTGAAAAGCTCTGAGGCATACTTCTTGGAACAAGCGAGTTTCCTGTGCCCACGCATAGAGAAGTATATAGAACCATGGTGGATTCCCAGCTCATGAAGCAAAGGATTCTTAAAGGATCGGGATTACCATGCGGATCCTGTTTAATTCTCTGAAACAGATCCGCAGTTTTCACCTGCCATACTAATACCCACTTCTCCTCTCTGGGGATAATAAAAACAAACCAGCGAACTGACAGAGGTCCTGATCAACACATCCACACCAACCCCACAGGAAAAAAAAAAAAAACACCGTAGCCTCCAGCTACTAATTATAATGCTAACTTGCAAAACTTTCCTGCATTTTTAAACAACGGAGAAATGATGGTGAGATGATACTTAGAAGAATGGATTCTTGTCAGTCTCCAGTAACAAAAATAGGCAACACCAAATCAGCTACGCCTCAGCATAGTTATGTCCGTCGCAGCATTCTTGGGTTTGAGGAGGCACAAACAAACGTTATCACAATTATGGTGAAACGCTGAACACCTGCAAATAATTTTCAACGTAGTGGTTAATTGAAAAGCTCTGCGGCATACTTCTTGGAACAAGGCAGTTACCTGTTCCCACGCAAAGAGGAGTATAGAGAACCATGGTGGATTTCCAGCTGATGAAGTAAAGGATTATTAAAGGAACGGGATGACCATGAGGATCATCGTTAATTCTCTGAAACAGAATCCGCCCTTTTCACCTGCCAAACACATGCCCACTTCTCCTCTCTGGGGATAATAAAAACTAACCAGCGAACTGACAGAGGGCCTGACCCCCACCATCCACATCGACCACACACACAAAAAAAAAATACCGTACCCTCCAGCTACTAATTATAATGCTAACTTGCAAAATTTCCCTGCATTTTAAAACAATGGAAAAATGGTGGTGGGATCATACTTAGAAGAATGGCTTCTTGTCTGTCTCCACTAACAAAAATAGGCAACACCAAGTCAGCTACTCCTCAGCATAGTTATGTCCGTCGCAGCCTTCTTGGGTTTCAGGAGGGACATACAAACGTTATCAAAATTATGGTGAAACGCTGAAAACCTGCAAATAATTTTCAACGTACTGGTTAATTTGAAAACTCTCCAGCATAATTCTTGGAACAAGTCAGGTACCTGAGCCCACGCATAGAGGAGTATATAGAAACATGGTGGAATCCCAGTTGATGAAGCAAAGGATTCTTAAAGGAATGAGATGACCATGCGGATCCTGTTTAATTCTCTGAAACAGAATCCGCACTTTTCACCAGCCAAACACATGCCCACTACTCTTCTCTGGGGATAATAAAAACAAACCAGCGATCTGACAGAGGGCCTGAACACCCATCCTGACCGACCCAACAAAACAAAAAAGTACCCTCCAGCTACTAATTATAATGCCAATTTGCAAAATTTCCCTGCATTTTTAAACAATGGAGAAATGATGGTGGGATGATACTTAGAAGAATGGCTTCTTGTCAGTCTCCACTGACAAAAATAGGCAACACCAAGTCAGCTACGCCTCAGCATAGTTATGTCCGTAGCAGCCATATTTGGTTTCAGTAGGCACATACACACGTTATCACAATTATGGTGAAACGCTGAAAACCTGAAAAGGATTTTCAACATACTGGTTAATTGAAAAGCTCTGAGGCATACTTCTTGGAACAAGCCAGTTACCTGTTCCCACGCAAAGAGGAGTATATAGTACCATGGTGGATTCCCAGCTCATGAAGCAAAGGATTCTTAAAGGAACGGGATTACCATGTGGATCCTGTTTAATTCTCTGAAACAGATCCGCAGTTTTCACCTGCCATACTAATACCCACTTCTCCTCTCTGGGGATAATAAAAACAAACCAGCGAACTGACAGAGGGCCTGACCAACACATCCACACCGACCACACAGGGAAAAAAAAAAAAAACACCGTAGCCTCCACCTACTAATTATAATGCTAACTTGCAAAATTTCCCTGCATTTTAAAACAATGGAAAAATGGTGGTGGGATGATACTTAGAAGAATGGCTTCTTCTCAGTCTCCACTAACAAAATAGGCAACACCAAGTCAGATACGCCTCAGCATAGTTATGTCCGTCGCAGCCTTCTTGGGTTTCAGGAGGCACAAACAAACGTTATCACAATTATGGTGAAACGCTGAACGCTTGCAAATAATTTTCAACGTACTGGTTAATTGAAAAGCTCTGCGGCATACTTCTTGGAACAAGCCAGTTACCTGTTCCCACGCAAAGAGGAGTATATAGAACCATGGTGGATTTCCAGCTGATGAAGTAAAGGATTATTAAAGGAACGGGATGACCATGGGGATCATCGTTAATTCTCTGAAACAGAATCCGCCCTTTTCACCTGCCAAACACATGCCCACTACTCTTCTCTGGGGATAATAAAAACAAACCAGCGATCTGACAGAGGGCCTGAACACCCATCCTGACCGACCCCACAAAACAAAAATGTACCCTCCAGCTACTAATTATAATGCCAATTTGCAAAATTTCCCTGCATTTTTAAACAATGGAGAAATGATGGTGGGATGATACTTAGAAGAATGTCTTCTTGTCAGTCTCCACTGACAAAAATAGCCAACACCAAGTAAGCTACGCCTCAGCAGAGTTATGTCCGTAGCAGCCATATTTGGTTTCAGTAGGCACATACACACGTTATCACAATTATGGTGAAACGCTGAAAACCTGCAAAGGATTTTCAACATACTGGTTAATTGAAAAGCTCTGCGGCATACTTCTTGGAACAAGCCAGTTACCTGTTCTCACGCAAAGAGGAGTATATAGAACCATGGTGGATTTCCAGCTGATGAAGTAAAGGATTATTAAAGGAACGGGACGACCATGGGGATCATCGTTAATTCTCAGAAACAGAATCCGCCCTTTTCACCTGCCAAACACATGCCCACTTCTCTTCTCTGGGGATAATAAAAACTAACCAGCGAACTGACAGAGGGCCTGACCCCCCCATCCACATCGACCACACACACAAAAAAAAAACCGTACCCTCCAGCTACTAATTATAATGCTAACTTGCAAAATTTCCCTGCATTTTAAAACAATGGAAAAATGGTGGTGGGATGATACTTAGAAGAATGGCTTCTTGTCAGTCTCCACTAACAAAAATAGGCAACACCAAGTCAGCTACTCCTCAACATAGTTATGTCCGTCGCAGCCTTCTTGGGTTTCAGGAGGCACAAACAAAGGTTCTCACAATTATGGTGAAACGCTGAACACCTGCAAATAATTTTCAACGTAGTGGTTAATTGAAAAGCTCTGCGGCATACTTCTTGGAACAAGCCAGTTACCTGTTCCCACGCAAAGAGGAGTATACAGAACCATGGTGGATTTCCAGCTGATGAAGTAAAGGATTATTAAACGAACGGGATGACCATGGGGATCATCGTTAATTCTCTGAAACAGAATCCGCCCTTTTCACCTGCCAAACACATGCCCACTACTCTTCTCTGGGGATAATAAAAACAAACCAGCGATCTGACAGAGTGCCTGACCCCCCCATCCACATCGACCACACACACAAAAAAATCCGAACCCTCCAGCTACTAATTATAATGCTAACTTGCAAAATTTCCCTGCATTTTAAAACAATGGAAAAATGGTGGTGGGATGATACTTAGAAGAATGGCTTCTTGTCAGTCTCCACTAACAAAAATAGGCAACACCAAGTCAGCTACGCCTCAGCATAGTTATGTCCATCGCAGCCTTCTTGGGTTTCAGGAGGCACAAACACACGTTATCACAATTATGGTGAAACGCTGAAAACCTGCAAATAATTTTCAACGTAGTGGTTAATTGAAAAGCTCTGCGGCATACTTCTTGGAACAAGGCAGTTACTTGTTCCCACGCAAAGAGGAGTATACACAACCATGGTGGATTTCCAGCTGATGAAGTAAAGGATTATTAAAGGAACGGGATGACCATGGGGATCATCGTTAATTCTCTGAAACAGAATCCGCCCTTTTCACCTGCCAAACACATGCCCACTTCTCCTCTCTGTGGATAATAGAAACTAACCAGCGAACTGACAGAGGGCCTGACCCCCCCCATCCACATCGACCACACACACAAAAAAAAAACCGTACCCTCCAGCAACTAATTATAATGCAAACTTGCAAAATTTCCCTGCATTTTGAAACAATGGAAAAATGGTGGTGGGATCATACTTAGAAGAATGGCTTCTTGTCTGTCTCCACTAACAAAAATAGGCAACACCAAGTCAGCTACTCCTCAGCATAGTTATGTCCGTCGCAGCCTTCTTGGGTTTCAGGAAGGACATACAAACGTTATCAAAATTATGGTGAAACGCTGAAAACCTGCAAATAATTTTCAACGTACTGGTTAATTTGAAAACTCTCCAGCATAATTCTTGGAACAAGCCAGGTACCTGTGCCCACGCATAGTGGAGTATATAGAAACATGGTGGAATCCCAGTTGAGGAAGCAAAGGATTCTTAAAGGAATGAGATGACCATGCAGATCCTGTTTAATTCTCTGAAACAGAATCCGCACTTTTCACCAGCTAAACACATGCCCACTACTCTTCTCTGGGGATAATAAAAACAAACCAGCGATCTGACAGAGGGCCTGAACACCCATCCTGACCGACCCCACAAAACAAAAAAGTACCCTCCAGCTACTAATTATAATGCCAATTTGCAAAATTTCCCTGCATTTTTAAACAATGGAGAAATGATGGTGGGATGATACTTAGAAGAATGGCTTCTTGTCAGTCTCCACTGACAAAAATAGCCAACACCAAGTCAGCTACGCCTCAGCATAGTTATGTCCGTAGCAGCCATATTTGGTTTCAGTAGGCACATACACACATTATCACAATTATGGTGAATCGCTGAAAACCTGCAAAGGATTGTCAACATACTGGTTAATTGAAAAGCTCTGAGGCATACTTCTTGGAACAAGCCAGTTACCTGTTCCCTCGCAAAGAGAAGTATATAGTACCATGGTGGAATCCCAGCTCATGAAGCACAGGATTCTTAAAGGAACGGGATTACCATGCGGATCCTGTTTAATTCTCTGAAACAGATCCGCAGTTTTCACCTGCCATACTAATACCCACTTCTCCTCTCTGGGGATAATAAAAACAAACCAGCGAACTGACAGAGGGCCTGACCAACACATCCACACCGACCCCACAGGAAAAAAAAAAAAAAAAAAACACCGTAGCCTCCAGCTACTAATTATAATGCTAACTTGCAAAATTTCCCTGCATTTTTAAACAATGGAAAAATGATGGTGAGATGATACTTACAAGAATGTTTTCTTGTCAGTCTCCACTAACAAAAATAGGCAACACCAAGTCAGCTACACCTCAGCATAGTTATGTCCGTCGCAGCCTTCTTGGGTTTCAGGAGGCACAAACAAACGTTATCACAATTATGGTGAAACGCTGAACACCTGCAAACAATTTTCAACGTACTGGTTAATTGAAAAGCTCTGCGGCATACTTCTAGGAACAAGCCAGTTACCTGTTCCCACGCAAAGAGGAGTATATAGAACCATGGTGGATTTCCAGCTGATGAAGTAAAGGATTATTAAAGGAACGGGATGACCATGGGGATCATCGTTAATTCTCTGAAACAGAATCCGCCCTTTTCACCTGTCAAACACATGCCCACTTCTCCTCTCTGGGGATAATAAAAACAAACCAGCGAACTGATAGAGGGCCTGACCCCCACCATCCACATCGACCACACACACAAAAAAAACCATACCCTCCAGCTACTAATTATAATGCTAACTTGCAAAATTTCCCTGCATTTTAAAACAATGGAAAAATGGTGGTGGGATGATACTTAGAAGAATGGCTTCTTGTCAGTCTCCACTAACAAAAATAGGCAACACCAAGTCAGCTACTCCTCAGCATAGTTATGTCCGTCCCAGCCTTCTTGGGATTCAGGAGGCACAAACACACGTTATCACAATTATGGTGAAACGCTGAACACCTGCAAATAATTTTCAACGTAGTGGTTAATTGAAAAGCTCTGCGGCATACTTCTTGGAACAAGCCAGTTACCTGTTCCCACGCAAAGAGGAGTATATAGAACCATGGTGGATTTCCAGCTGATGAAGTAAAGGATTATTAAAGGAACGGGATGACCATGGGGATCATCGTTAATTCTCTGAAACAGAATTCGCCTTTTTCACCTGCCAAACACATGCCCACTTCTCCTCTCTGGGGATAATAAAAACTAACCAGCGAACTGACAGAGTGCCTGACCCCCCCATCCACATCGACCACACACACAAAAAAATCCGAACCCTCCAGCTACTAATTATAATGCTAACTTGCAAAATTTCCCTGCATTTTAAAACAATGGAAAAATGGTGGTGGGATGATACTTAGAAGAATGGCTTCTTGTCAGTCTCCACTAACAAAAATAGGCAACACCAAGTCAGCTACGCCTCAGCATAGTTATGTCCATCGCAGCCTTCTTGGGTTTCAGGAGGCACAAACACACGTTATCACAATTATGGTGAAACGCTGAACACCTGCAAATAATTTTCAACGTAGTGGTTAATTGAAAAGCTCTGCGGCATACTTCTTGGAACAAGGCAGTTACTTGTTCCCACGCAAAGAGGAGTATACAGAACCATGGTGGATTTCCAGCTGATGAAGTAAAGGATTATTAAAGGAACGGGATGACCATGGGGATCATCGTTAATTCTCTGAAACAGAATCCGCCCTTTTCACCTGCCAAACACATGCCCACTTCTCCTCTCTGTGGATAATAGAAACTAACCAGCGAACTGACAGAGGGCCTGACCCCCCCCATCCACATCGCCCACACACACAAAAAAAAAACCGTACCCTCCAGCTACTAATTATAATGCTAACTTGCAAAATTTCCCTGCATTTTGAAACAATGGAAAAATGGTGGTGGGATCATACTTAGAAGAATGGCTTCTTGTCTGTCTCCACTAACAAAAATAGGCAACACCAAGTCAGCTACTCCTCAGCATAGTTATGTCCGTCGCAGCCTTCTTGGGTTTCAGGAAGGACATACAAACGTTATCAAAATTATGGTGAAACGCTGAAAACCTGCAAATAATTTTCAACGTACTGGTTAATTTGAAAACTCTCCAGCATAATTCTTGGAACAAGCCAGGTACCTGTGCCCACGCATAGAGGAGTATATAGAAACATGGTGGAATCCCAGCTGATGAAGCAAAGGACTCTTAAAGGAATGAGATGACCATGCGGATCCTGTTTAATTCTCTGAAACAGAATCCGCACTTTTCACCTGCCAAACACATGCCCACTACTCTTCTCTGGGGATAATAAAAACAAACCAGCGATCTGACAGAGGGCCTGAACACCCATCCTGACCGACCCCACAAAACAAAAAAGTACCCTCCAGCTACTAATTATAATGCCAATTTGCAAAATTTCCCTGCATTTTTAAACAATGGAGAAATGATGGTGGGATGATACTTAGAAGAATGGCTTCTTGTCAGTCTCCACTGACAAAAATAGGCAACACCAAGTCAGCTACGCCTCAGCATAGTTATGTCCGTAGCAGCCATATTTGGTTTCAGTAGGCACATACACACGTTATCACAATTATGGTGAAACGCTGAAAACCTGCAAAGGATTTTCAAAATACTGGTTAATTGAAAAGCTCTGAGGCATACTTCTTGGAATTAGCCAGTTTCCTGTGCCCACGCATAGACAAGTATATAGAACCATGGTGGATTCCCAGCTCATGAAGCAAAGGATTCTTAAAGGAACGGGATTACCATAAGGATCCCGTTTAATTCTCTGAAACAGATCCGCAGTTTTCACCTGCCATACTAATACCCACTTCTCCTCTCTGGGGATAATAAAAACCAACCGGGGAACTGACAGAGGGCCTGACCAACACATCCACACCGACCCCACAGGAAAAAAAAAAAAAAAAACACCGTAGCCTCCAGCTACTAATTATAATGCTAACTTACAAAATTTCCCTGCATTTTAAAACAATGGAAAAATGGTGGTGGGATGATACTTAGAAGAATGGCTTCTTGTCAGTCTCCACTAACAAAAATAGGCAACACCAAGTCAGCTACTCCTCAGCATAGTTATGTCCGTCGCAGCCTTCTTGGGTTTCAGGAGGCACAAACACACGTTATCACAATTATGGTGAAACGCTGACACCTGCAAATAATTTTCAACGTAGTGGTTAATTGAAAAGCTCTGCGGCATACTTCTTGGAACAAGCCAGTTACCTGTTCCCACGCAAAGAGGAGTATATAGAACCATGGTGGATTTCCAGCTGATGAAGTAAAGGATTATTAAAGGAACGGGATGACCATGGGGATCATCGTTAATTCTCTGAAACAGAATCCGCCCTTTTCACCTGCCAAACACATGCCCACTTCTCCTCTCTGGGGATAATTAAAACTAACCAGCGAACTGACAGAGGGCCTGACCCCGACCATCCACATCAACCACACAAAAAAAAAAAACCGTACCCTCCAGCTACTAATTATAATGCTAACTTGCAAAATTTCCCTGCATTTTAAAACAATGGAAAAATGGTGGTGGGATGATACTTAGAAGAATGGCTTCTTGTCAGTCTCCTCTAACAAAAATAGGCAACACCAAGTCAGCTACTCCTCAACATAGTTATGTCCGTCGCAGCCTTCTTGGGTTTCAGGAGGCACAAACACACGTTATCACAATTATGGTGAAACGCTGAACACCTGCAAATAATTTTCAACGTAGTGTTTAATTGAAAAGCTCTGCGGCATACTTCTTGGAATAAGCCAGTTACCTGTTCCCACGCAAAGAGGAGTATATAGAACCATGGTGGATTTCCAGCTGATGAAGTAAAGGATTATTAAAGGAACGGGATGACCATGGGGATCATCGTTAATTCTCTGAAACAGAATCCGCCCTTTTCACCTGCCAAACACATGCCCACTTCTCCTCTCTGGGGATAATAAAAACTAACCAGCGAACTGACATTGGGCCTAACCACCCCCCATCCACATCGACCACACACACAAAAAAAAACCGTACCCTCCAGCTACTAATTATAAGGCTAACTTGCAAAATTACCCTGCATTTTAAAACAATGGAAAAATGGTGGTGGGATGATACTTAGAAGAATGGCTTCTTGTCAGTCTCCACTAACAAAAATAGGCAACACCAAGTCAGCTACTCCTCAGCATAGTTATGTCCGTCGCAGCCTTCTTGGGTTTCAGGAGGCACAAACACACGTTCTCACAATTATGGTGAAACGCTGAAACCTGTAAATAATTTTCAACGTAGTGGTTAATTGAAAAGCTCTGCGGCATACTTCTTGGAACAAGCCAGTTACCTGTTTCCACGCAAAGAGGTGTATATAGAACCATGGTGGAATCCCAGCTGATGAAGCAAAGGATTCTTAAAGGAATGAGATGACCATGCCGATCCTGTTTAATTCTCTGAAACAGAATCCGCACTTTTCACCTCCCAAACACATGCCCACTACTCTTCTCTGGGGATAATAAAAACAAACCAGCGATCTGACAGAGGGCCTGAACACCCATCCTGACCGACCCCACAAAACAAAAAAGTACCCTCCAGCTACTAATTATAAGGCCAATTTGCAAAATTTCCCTGCATTTTTAAACAATGGAGAAATGATGGTGGGATGATACTTAGAAGAATGGCTTCTTGTCAGTCTCCACTGACAAAAATAGGCAACACCAAGTCAGCTACGCCTCAGTATAGTTATGTCCGTAGCAGCCATATTTGATTTCTGTAGGCACATACACACGTTATCACAATTATGGTGAAAAGCTGAAAACCTGCAAAGGATTGTCAACATACTGGTTAATTGAAAAGCTCTGAGGCATACTTCTTGGAACTAGCCAGTTTCCTGTGCCCACGCATAGAGAAGTATATAGAACCATGGTGGATTCAAAGCTCATGAAGCAAAGGATTCTTAAAGGAACGGGATTACCATGCGGATCCTGTTTAATTCTCTGAAACAGAATCCGCCCTTTTCACCTGCCAAACACATGCCCACCTCTCCTCTCTGGGGATAATAAAAACTAACCAGCGAACTGACAGGGGGCCTGACCAACACATCCACACCGACCCCACAGGAAAAAAAAAAAAAAAACACCGTAGCCTCCACCTACTAATTATAATGCTAACTTGCAAAATTTCCCTGCATTTTAAAACAATGGAAAAATGGTGGTGGGATGATACTTAGAAGAATGGCTTCTTCTCAGTCTCCACTAACAAAAATAGGCAACACCAAGTCAGCTACGCCTCAGCATAGTTATGTCCGTCGCAGCCTTCTTGGGTTTCAGGAGGCACAAACAAACGTTATCACAATTATGGTGAAACGCTGAACACCTGCAAATAATTTTCAACGTACTGGTTAATTGAAAAGCTCTGCGGCATACTTCTTGGAACAAGCCAGTTACCTGTTCCCACGCAAAGAGGAGTATATAGAACCATGGTGGATTTCTAGCTGATGAAGTAAAGGATTATTAAAGGAACGGGATGACCATGGGGATCATCGTTAATTCTCTGAAACAGAATCCGCCCTTTTCACCTGCCAAACACATGCCCACTTCTCCTCTCTGGGGATAATAAAAACTAACCAGTGAACTGACAGAGGGCCTGACCCCCACCATCCACATCGACCACACAAAAAAAAAAAACCTTACACTCCGGCTACTAATTATAATGCTAACTTGCAAAATTTAACTGCATTTTAAAACAATGGAAAAATGGTGGTGGGATGATACTTAGAAGAATGGCTTCTTGTCAGTCTCCACTAACAAAAATAGGCAACACCAAGTCAGCTACTCCTCAGCATAGTTATGTCCGTCGCAGCCTTCTTGGGTTTCAGGAGGCACAAACACACGTTATCACAATTATGGTTAAACGCTGAACACCTGCAAATAATTTTCAACGTACTGGTTAATTGAAAAGCTCTGCGGCATACTTCTTGGAACAAGCCAGTTACCTGTTCCCACGCAAAGAGGAGTATATAGAACCATGGTGGATTTCCAGCTGATGAAGTAAAAAATTATTAAAGGAACGGGATGACCATGGGGATTATCGTTAATTCTCTGAAACAGAATCCGCCCTTTTCACCTGCCAAACACATGCCCACTTCTCCTCTCTGGGGATAATAAAAACTAACCAGTGAACTGACAGAGGGCCTGACCCCCACCATCCACATCGACCACACACAAAAAAAAATCCGAACCCTCCAGCTACTAATTATAATGCTAACTTGCAAAATTTCCCTGCATTTAAAAACAATGGAAAAATGGTGGTAGGATGATACTTTGAAGAATGGCTTCTTGTCAGTCTCCACTAACAAAAATAGGCCACACCAAGTCAGCTACGCCTCAGCATAGTTATGTCCGTCGCAGCCTTCTTGGGTTTCAGGAGGCACAAACACACGTTATCACAATTATGGTGAAACGCTGAACACCTGCAAATAATTTTCAACGTAGTGGTTAATTGAAAAGCTCTGCGGCATACTTCTTGGAACAAGGCAGTTACCTGTTCCCACGCAAAGAGGAGTATACAGAACCATGGTGGATTTCCAGCTGATGAAGTAAAGGATTATTAAAGGAACGGGATGACCATGGGGATCCTCGTTAATTCTCTGAAACAGAATCCGCCCTTTTCACCTGCCAAACACATGCCCACTTCTCCTCTCTGGGGATAATAAAAACTAACCAGCGAACTGACAGAGAGCCTGACCCCCCCCCATCCACATCGACCACACACACAAAAAAAAACCCGCACCCTCCAGCTACTAATTATAATGCTAACTTGCAAAATTTCCCTGCATTTTAAAACAATGGAAAAATGGTGGTGGTATCATACTTAGAAGAATGGCTTCATGTCTGTCTCCACTAACAAAAATAGGCAACACCAAGTCAGCTACTCCTCAGCATAGTTATGTCCGTCGCAGCCTTCTTCGGTTTCAGGAGGCACAAACACACGTTATCAAAATTATGGTGAAACGCTGAACACCTGCAAATAATTTTCAACGTAGTGGTTAATTGAAAAGCTCTGCGGCATACTTCTTGGAACAAGCCAGTTACCTGTTCCACGCAAAGAGGAGTATATAGAACCATGGTGGAATCCCAGCTGATGAAGCAAAGGATTCTTAAAGGAATGAGATGACCATGCGGATCCTGTTTAATTCTCTGAAACAGAATCCGCACTTTTCACCTGTCAAACACATGCCCACTACTCTTCTCTGGGGATAATAAAAACAAACCAGCGATCTGACAGAGGGCCTGAACACCCATCCTGACCAACCCCACAAAACAAAAAAGTACCCTCCAGCTACTAATTATAATGCCAATTTGCAAAATTTCCCTGCATTTTTAAACAATGGAGAAATGATGGTGGGATGATACTTAGAAGAATGGCTTCTTGTCAGTCTCCACTGACAAAAATAGGCAACACCAAGTCAGCTACGCCTCAGTATAGTTATGTCCGTAGCAGCCATATTTGATTTCTGTAGGCACATACACACGTTATCACAATTATGGTGAAAAGCTGAAAACCTGCAAAGGATTGTCAACATACTGGTTAATTGAAAAGCTCTGAGGCATACTTCTTGGAACTAGCCAGTTTCCTGTGCCCACGCATAGAGAAGTATATAGAACCATGGTGGATTCCCAGCTCATGAAGCAAAGGATTCTTAAAGGAACGGGATTACCATGCGGATCCTGTTTAATTCTCTGAAACAGAATCCGCCCTTTTCACCTGCCAAACACATGCCCACCTCTCCTCTCTGGGGATAATAAAAACTAACCAGCGAACTGACAGGGGGCCTGACCAACACATCCACACCGACCCCACAGGAAAAAAAAAAAAAAAACACCGTAGCCTCCACCTACTAATTATAATGCTAACTTACAAAATTTCCCTGCATTTTAAAACAATGGAAAAATGGTGGTGAGATGATACTTAGAAGAATGGCTTCTTCTCAGTCTCCACTAACAAAAATAGGCAACACCAAGTCAGATACGCCTCAGCATAGTTATGTCCGTCGCAGCCTTCTTGGGTTTCAGGAGGCAGAAACAAACGTTATCACAATTATGGTGAAACGCTGAACACCTGCAAATAATTTTCAACGTACTGGTTAATTGAAAAGCTCTGCGGCATACTTCTTGGAACAAGCCAGTTACCTGTTCCCACGCAAAGAGGAGTATATAGAACCATGGTGGATTTCTAGCTGATGAAGTAAAGGATTATTAAAGGAACGGGATGACCATGGGGATCATCGTTAATTCTCTGAAACAGAATCCGCCCTTTTCACCTGCCAAACACATGCCCACTTCTCCTCTCTGGGGATAATAAAAACTAACCAGTGAACTGACAGAGGGCCTGACCCCCACCATCCACATCGACCACACAAAAAAAAAAAACCTTACACTCCGGCTACTAATTATAATGCTAACTTGCAAAATTTAACTGCATTTTAAAACAATGGAAAAATGGTGGTTGGATGATACTTAGAAGAATGGCTTCTTGTCAGTCTCCACTAACAAAAATAGGCAACACCAAGTCAGCTACTCCTCAGCATAGTTATGTCCGTCGCAGCCTTCTTGGGTTTCAGGAGGCACAAACACACGTTATCACAATTATGGTGAAACGCTGAACACCTGCAAATAATTTTCAACGTACTGGTTAATTGAAAAGCTCTGCGGCATACTTCTTGGAACAAGCCAGTTACCTGTTCCCACGCAAAGAGGAGTATATAGAACCATGGTGGATTTCCAGCGGATGAAGTAAAAAATTATTAAAGGAACGGGATGACCATGGGGATTATCGTTAATTCTCTGAAACAGAATCCGCCCTTTTCACCTGCCAAACACATGCCCACTTCTCCTCTCTGGGGATAATAAAAACTAACCAGTGAACTGACAGAGGGCCTGACCCCCACCATCCACATCGACCACACACAAAAAAAAATCCGAACCCTCCAGCTACTAATTATAATGCTAACTTGCAAAATTTCCCTGCATTTAAAAACAATGGAAAAATGGTGGTAGGATGATACTTTGAAGAATGGCTTCTTGTCAGTCTCCACTAACAAAAATAGGCCACACCAAGTCAGCTACGCCTCAGCATAGTTATGTCCGTCGCAGCCTTCTTGGGTTTCAGGAGGCACAAACACACGTTATCACAATTATGGTGAAACGCTGAACACCTGCAAATAATTTTCAACGTAGTGGTTAATTGAAAAGCTCTGCGGCATACTTCTTGGAACAAGGCAGTTACCTGTTCCCACGCAAAGAGGAGTATACAGAACCATGGTGGATTTCCAGCTGATGAAGTAAAGGATTATTAAAGGAACGGGATGACCATGGGGATCCTCGTTAATTCTCTGAAACAGAATCCGCCCTTTTCACCTGCCAAACACATGCCCACTTCTCCTCTCTGGGGATAATAAAAACTAACCAGCGAACTGACAGAGAGCCTGACCCCCCCCCATCCACATCGACCACACACACACAAAAAAACCCGCACCCTCCAGCTACTAATTATAATGCTAACTTGCAAAATTTCCCTGCATTTTAAAACAATGGAAAAATGGTGGTGGTATCATACTTAGAAGAATGGCTTCATGTCTGTCTCCACTAACAAAAATAGGCAACACCAAGTCAGCTACTCCTCAGCATAGTTATGTCCGTCGCAGCCTTCTTCGGTTTCAGGAGGCACAAACACACGTTATCAAAATTATGGTGAAACGCTGAACACCTGCAAATAATTTTCAACGTAGTGGTTAATTGAAAAGCTCTGCGGCATACTTCTTGGAACAAGCCAGTTACCTGTTCCACGCAAAGAGGAGTATATAGAACCATGGTGGAATCCCAGCTGATGAAGCAAAGGATTCTTAAAGGAATGAGATGACCATGCGGATCCTGTTTAATTCTCTGAAACAGAATCCGCACTTTTCACCTGTCAAACACATGCCCACTACTCTTCTCTGGGGATAATAAAAACAAACCAGCGATCTGACAGAGGGCCTGAACACCCATCCTGACCGACCCCACAAAACAAAAAAGTACCCTCCAGCTACTAATTATAATGCCAATTTGCAAAATTTCCCTGCATTTTTAAACAATGGAGAAATGATGGTGGGATGATACTTAGAAGAATGGCTTCTTGTCAGTCTCCACTGACAAAAATAGCCAACACCAAGTAAGCTACGCCTCAGCATAGTTATGTCCATAGCAGCCATATTTGGTTTCAGTAGGCACATACACACGTTATCACAATTATGGTGAAACGCTGAAAACCTGCAAAGGATATTCAAAATACTGGTTAATTGAAAAGCTCTGCGGCATACTTCTTGGAACAAGCCAGTTACCTGTTCCCACGCAAAGAGGAGTATATAGAACCATGGTGGATTTCTAGCTGATGAAGTAAAGGATTATTAAAGGAACGGGACGACCATGGGGATCATCGTTAATTCTCAGAAACAGAATCCGCCCTTTTCACCTGCCAAACACATGCCCACTTCTCTTCTCTGGGGATAATAAAAACTAACCAGCGAACTGACAGAGGGCATGACCCCCCCATCCACTTCGACCACACACACAAAAAAAAAACCGTACCCTCCAGCTACTAATTATAATGCTAACTTGCAAAATTTCCCTGCATTTTAAAACAATGGAAAAATGGTGGTGGGATGATACTTAGAAGAATGGCTTCTTGTCAGTCTCCACTAACAAAAATAAGCAACACCAACTCAGCTACTCCTCAGCATAGTTATGTCCGTCGCAGCCTTCTTGGGTTTCAGGAGGCACAAACACACTTTATCACAATTATGGTGAAACGCTGAACACCTGCAAATGATTTTCAACGTAGTGGTTAATTGAAAAGCTCTGCGGTATACTTCTTGGAACAAGCCAGTTACCTGTTCCCACGCAAACAGGAGTATATATAACCATGGTGGATTTCCAGCTGATGAAGTAAAGGATTATTAAAGGAACGGGATGACCATGGGGATCATCGTTAATTCTCTGAAACAGAATCCGCCCTTTTCACCTGCCAAACACATGCCCACTTCTCCTCTCTGGGGATAATAAAAACTAACCAGCGAACTGACAGAGGGCCTGACCCCCACCATCCACATCGACCACACAAAAAAAAAAAAAACCGTACCCTCCAGCTACTAATTATAATGCTAACTTGCAAAATTTCCCTGCATTTTAAAACAATGGAAAAATGGTGGTGGGATGATACTTAGAAGAATGGCTTCTTGTCAGTCTCCTCTAACAAAAATAGGCAACACCAAGTCAGCTACTCCTCAGCATAGTTATGTCCGTCGCAGCCTTCTTGGGTTTCAGGAGTTACATACAAACGTTAACAAAATTATGGTGAAACGCTGAAAAACTGCAAATAATTTTCAACGTACTGGTTAATTTGAAAAATCTCCAGCATACTTCTTGGAACAAGCCAGGTATCTGTGTCCACGCGTAGAGGAGTATATAGAACCATGGTGGATTTCCAGCTGATGAAATAAAGGATTATTAAAAGAACGGGATGACCATAGGGATCATCGTAAATTCTCTGAAACAGAATCCGCCCTTTTCACCTGCCAAACACATGCCCACTACTCTTCTCTGGGGATAATAAAAACAAACCAGCGATCTGACAGAGGGCCTGAACACCCATCCTGACCGACCCCACAAAACAAAAAAGTACCCTCCAGCTACTAATTATAATGCCAATTTGCAAAATTTCCCTGCATTTTTAAACAATGGAGAAATGATGGTGGGATGATACTTAGAAGAATGGCTTCTTGTCAGTCTCCACTGACAAAAATAGGCAACACCAAGTCAGCTACGCCTCAGCATAGTTATGTCCGTAGCAGCCATAATTGGTTTCAGTAGGCACATACACACGTTATCACAATTAATGTGAAACGCTGAAAACCTGCAAAGGATTGTCAACATACTGGTTAATTGAAAAGCTCTGAGGCATACTTCTTGGAATTAGCCAGTTTCCTGTGCCCACGCATAGACAAGTATATAGAACCATGGTGGATTCCCAGTTCATGAAGCAAAGGATTCTTAATGGAACGGGATTACCATGCGGATCCTGTTTAATTCTCTGAAACAGATCCGCAGTTTTCACCTACCATACTAATACCCACTTCTCCTCTCTGGGGATAATAAAAACCAACCGGGGAACTGACAGAGGGCCTGACCAACACATCCACACCGACCCCACAGGAAAAAAAAAAAAAAAAAAAAAACCGTACCCTCCAGCTACTAATTATAATGCTAACTTGCAAAATTTCCCTGCATTTTAAAACAATGGAAAAATGGTGGTGGGATGATACTTAGAAGAATGGCTTCTTGTCAGTCTCCACTAACAAAAATAGGCAACACCAAGTCAGCTACTCCTCAGCATAGTTATGTCCGTCGCAGCCTTCTTGGGTTTCAGGAGGCACAAACAAAGGTTCTCACAATTATGGTGAAACGCTGAACACCTGCAAATAATTTTCAACGTACTGGTTAATTGAAAAGCTCTGCGGCATACTTCTTGGAACAAGGCAGTTACCTGTTCCCACGCAAAGAGGAGTATAGAAAACCATGGTGGATTTCCAGCTGATGAAGTAAAGGATTATTAAAGGAACGGGATGACCATGGGGATCATCGTTAATTCTCTGAAACAGAATCCGCCCTTTTCACCTGCCAAACACATGCCCACTTCTCCTCTCTGGGGATAATAAAAACTAACCAGCGAACTGACAGAGGGCCTGACCCCCACCATCCACATCCACCACACACACACAAAAAAACCGTACCCTCCAGCTACTAATTATAATGCTAACTTGCAAAATTTCCCTGCATTTTAAAACAATGGAAAAATGGTGGTGGGATGATACTTAGACGAATGGCTTCTTGTCAGTCTCCACTAACAAAAATAGGCAACACCAAGTCAGCTACTCCTCAGCATAGTTATGTCCGTCGCAGCCTTCTTGGGTTTCAGGAGGCACAAACAAAAGTTCTCACAATTATGGTGAAATGCTGAACACCTGCAAATAATTTTCAACGTAGTGGTTAATTGAAAAACTCTGCGGCATACTTCTTGGAACAAGCCAGTTACCTGTTCCCACGCAAAGAGGAGTATAGAGAACCATGGTGGATTTCCAGCTGATGAAGTAAAGGATTATTAAAGGAACGGGATGACCATGAGGATCATCGTTAATTCTCTGAAACAGAATCCGCCCTTTTCACCTGCCAAACACATGCCCACTTCTCCTCTCTGGGGATAATAAAAACTAACCAGCGAACTGACAGAGGGCCTGACCCCCACCATCCACATCGACCACACAAAAAAAAAAAAACCGTACCCTCCAGCTACTAATTATAATGCTAACTTGCAAAATTTCCCTGCATTTTAAAACAATGGAAAAATGGTGGTGGGATGATACTTAGAAGAATGGCTTCTTGTCAGTCTCCACTAACACAAATAGGCAACACCAAGTCAGGTACTCCTCAGCATAGTTATGTCCGTCGCAGCCTTCTTGGGTTTCAGGAGGGACATACAAACGTTATCAAAATTATGGTGAAACGCTGAACATCTGCAAATAATTTTCAACGTACTGGTTAATTTGAAAACTCTCCAGCATACTTCTTGGAACAAGCCAGGTACCTGTGCCCACGCATAGAGGAGTATATAGAAACATGGTGGAATCCCAGCCGATGAAGCAAAGGATTCTTAAAGGAATGATATGACCATGCGGACCTTGTTTAATTCTCTGAAACAGAATCCGCACTTTTCACCTGCCAAACACATGCACACTACTCTTCTCTGGGGATAATAAAAACAAACCAGCGATCTGACAGAGGGCCTGAACTCCCATCCTGACCGACACCACAAAACAAAAAAGTACCGTCCAGCTACTAATTATAATGCCAATTTGCAAAATTTCCCTGCATTTTTAAACAATGGAGAAATGATGGTGGGATGATACTTAGAAGAATGGCTTCTTGTCAGTCTCCAGTGACAAAAATAGGCAACACCAAGTCAGCTACGCCTCAGCATAGTTATGTCCGTAGCAGCCATATTTGGTTTCAGTAGGCACATACACACGTTATCACAATTATGGTGAAACGCTGAAAACCTGCAAAGGATTGTCAACATACTGGTTAATTGAAATGCTCTGAGGCATACTTCGTGGAACTAGCCAGTTTCCTCTGCCCACGCATAGACAAGTATATAGAACCATGGTGGATTCCCAGCTCATGAAGCAAAGGATTCTTAAAGGAACGGGATTACCATGCGGATCCTGTTTAATTCTCTGAAACAGATCCGCAGTTATCACCTGGCATACTATTACCCAATTCTCCTCTCTGGAGATAATAAAAACCAACCGGGGAACTGACAGAGGGCCTGACCAACACATCCACACCGACCCCACAGGAAAAAAAAAAAAAACACTGTAGCCTCCAGCTACTTATTATAATGCTAACTTGCAAAATTTCCCTGCATTTTAAAACAATGGAAAAATGGTGGTGGGATGATACTTAGAAGAATGGCTTCTTGTCAGTCTCCACTAACAAAAATAGGCAACACCAAGTCAGCTACTCCTCAGCATAGTTATTTCCGTCGCAGCCTTCTTGGGTTTCAGGAGTCACAAACAAAGGTTCTCACAATTATGGTGAAACGCTGAACACCTGCAAATAATTTTCAACGTAGTGGTTAATTGAAAAGCTCTGCGGCATACTTCTTGGAACAAGGCAGTTACCTGTTCCCACGCAAAAAGAGCAGTATATAGAACCATGGTGGATTTCCAGCTGATGAAGTAAAGGATTATTAAAGGAACGGGATGACCATGGGGATCATCGTTAATTCTCTGAAACAGAATCCGCCCTTCTCACCTGCCAAACACATGCCCACTTCTCCTCTCTGGGGAAAATAAAAACTAACCAGCGAACTGACAGAGGGCCTGACCCCCCCCATCCACATCCACCACACACACAAAAAGAAACCGTACCCTCCAGCTACTAATTATAATGCTAACTAGCAAAATTTCCCTGCATTTTAAAACAATGGAAAAATGGTGGTGGGATGATACTTAGAAGAATGGCTTCTTGTCAGTCTCCACTAACAAAAATAGGCAACACCAAGTCAGCTACTCGTCAGCATAGTTATGTCCGTCGCAGCCTTCTTGGGTTTCAGGAGGCACAAACAAAGGTTCTCACAATTATGGTGAAACGCTGAACACCTGCAAATAATTTTCAACGTAGTGGTTAATTGAAAAGCTCTGCGGCATACTTCTTGGAACAAGGCAGCTACCTGTTCCCACGCAAAGAGGAGTATAGAGAACCATGGTGGATTTCCAGCTGATGAAGTAAAGGATTATTAAAGGAACGGGATGACCGTGGGGATCATCGTTAATTCTCTGAAATAGAATCCGCCGTTTTCACGTGCCAAACACATGCCCACTTCTCCTCTCTGGGGATAATAAAAACTAACCAGCGAACTGACAGAGGGCCTGACCCACCCCCATCCACATCGACCACACACAAAAAAAAAAAACCGTACCCTCCAGCTACTAATTAAAATGCTAACTTGCAAAATTTCCCTGCATTTTAAAACAATGGAAAAATGGTGGTGGGATCATACTTAGAAGAATGGCTTCTTGTCTCTCTCCACTAACAAAAATAGGCAACACCAAGTCAGCTACTCCTCAGCATAGTTATGTCCGTCGCAGCCTTCTTGGGTTTCAGGAGGGACATACAAACGTTATCAAAATTATGGTGAAACGCTGAAAACCTGCAAATAATTTTCAACGTACTGGTTAATTTGAAAACTCTCCAGCATACTTCTTGGAACAAGCCAGGTACCTGTGCCCACGCATAGAGGAGTATATAGAAACATGGTGGAATCCCAGCCGATGAAGCAAAGGATTCTTAAAGGAATGAGATGACCATGCCGATCCTGTTTAATTCTCTGAAACAGAATCCGCACTTTTCACCTGCCAAACACATGCCCACTACTCTTCTCTGGGGATAAAAAAAACAAACCAGCGATCTGACAGAGGGCCTGAACACCCATCCTGACCGACCCCACAAAACAAAAAAGTACCCTCCAGCTACTAATTATAATGCCAATTTGCAAAATTTCCCTGCATTTTGAAACAATGGAGAAATGATGGTGGGATGATACTTAGAAGAATGGCTTCTTGTCAGTCTCCACTGACAAAAATAGGCAACACCAAGTCAGCTACGCCTCAGCATAGTTATGTCCGTAGCAGCCATATTTGGTTTCAGTAGGCACATACACACGTTATCACAATTATGGTGAAATGCCGAAAACCTGCAAAGGATTGTCAACATACTGGTTAATTTAAAAGCTCTGAGGCATACTTCTTGGAACTAGCCAGTTTTCTGTGCCCACGCATAGACAAGTATATAGAACCATGGTGGATTCCCAGCTCATGAAGCAAAGGATTCTTAAAGGAACGGGATTACCATGCGGATCCTGTTTAATTCTCTGAAACAGATCCGCAGTTTTCACCAGCCATACTAATACCCACTTCTCCTCTCTGGGGATAATAAAAACCAACCGGGGAACTGACAGAGGGCCTGACCAACACATCCACACCGACCCCACAGGAAAAAAAAAAAAAACAAAAAACACCGTAGCCTCCAGCTACTAATTATAATGCTAACTTGCAAAATTTTCCTGCATTTTTAAACAATGGAAAAATGATGGTGAGATGATACTTACAAAAATGGATCCTTGTCAGTCTCCATTAACAAAAATAGGCAAAACCAAGTCAGCTACGCCTCAGCATAGTTATGTCCGTCGCAGCCTTCTTGGGTTTCAGGAGGCACAAACAAAGGTTCTCACAATTATGGTGAAACGCTGAACACCTGCAAATAATTTTCAACGTACTGGTTAATTGAAAAGCTCTGCGGCATACTTCTTGAAACAAGGCAGTTACCTGTTCCCACGCAAAGAGGAGTATATAGAACCATGGTGGATTTCCAGCTCATGAAGTAAAGCATTATTAAAGGAACGGGATGACCATGGGGATCATCGTTAATTCTCTGAAACAGAATCCGCCCTTTTCACCTGCCAAACACATGCCCACTTCTCCTCTCTGGGGATAATAAAAACTAACCAGTGAACTGACAGAGGGCCTGACCACCCCCATCAACATCGACCACACACACAAAAAAAAACCGTACCCTCCAGCTACTAATTATAATGCTAACTTGCAAAATTTCCCTGCATTTTAAAACAATGGAAAAATGGTGGTGGGATGATACTTAGAAGAATGGCTTCTTGTCAAGTCTCCACTAACAAGAATAGGGAACACCAAGTCAGCTACTCCTCAGCATACTTATGTCCGTCGCTGCCTTCTTGGGTTTCAGGAGGCACAAACAAAAGTTCTCACAATTATGGTGAAACGCTGAACATCTGCAAATAATTTTCAACGTATTGGTTAATTGAAAAGCTCTGCGGCATACTTCTTGGAACAAGCCAGTTACCTGTTCCCACGCAAAGAGGAGTATATAGAACCATGGTGGATTTCCAGCTGATGAAGTAAATGATTATTAAAGGAACGGGATGACCATGGGGATCATCGTTAATTCTCTGAAAGAGAATCCGCCCTTTTCACCTGCCAAACACATGCCCACTTCTCCTCTCTGGGGATAATAAAAACTAACCAGCGAACTGACAGAGGGCCTGACCCCCCTATACACATTGACCACACACACAAAAAAAAAACAGTACCCTCCAGCTACTAATTATAATGCTAACTTGCAAAATTTCCCTGCATTTTAAAACAATGGAAAAATGGTGGTGGGATGAGACTTAGAAGAATGGCTTCTTGTCAGTCTCCACTAACAAAAATAGGCAACACCAAGTCAGCCACTCCTCAGCATAGCTATGTCCATCGCAGCCTTCTTGTGTCTCAGGAGGCACAAACAAAGGTTCTCACAATTATGGTAAAATGCTGAACACCTGCAAATAATTTTCAACGTAGTGGTTAATTGAAAAGCTCTGCGGCATACTTCTTGGAACAAGGCAGTTACCTGTTCCCACGCAAAGAGGAGTATATAGAACCATGGTGGATTTCCAGCTGATGAAGTAAAGGATTATTAAAGGAACGGGATGACCATGGGGATCATCGTTAATTCTCTGAAAGAGAATCCGCCCTTTTCACCTGCCAAACACATGCCCACTTCTCCTCTCTGGGGATAATAAAAACTAACCAGCGAACTGACAGAGGGCCTGACCCCCCCCCATCCACATCGACCACACACAAAAAAAAACCGTACCCTCCAGCTACTAATTATAATGCTAACTTGCAAAATTTCCCTGCATTTTAAAACAATGGAAAAATGGTGGTGGGATCATACTTAGAAGAATGGCTTCTTGTCTCTCTCCACTAACAAAAATAGGCAACACCAAGTCAGCTACTCCTCAGCATAGTTATGTCCGTCGCAGCCTTCTTGGGTTTCAGGAGGGACATACAAACGTTATCAAAATTATGGTGAAACGCTGAAAACCTGCAAATAATTTTCAACGTACTGGTTAATTTGAAAACTCTCCAGCTTAATTCTTGGAACAAGCTAGGTACCTGTGCCCACGCATAGAGGAGTATATAGAAACATGGTGGAATCTCAGCTGATGAAGCAAAGGAATCTTAAAGGAATGAGATGAGCATGCGGATCCTGTTTAATTCTCTGAAACAGAATCCGCACTTTTCACCTTCCAAACACATGCCCACTACTCTTCTCTGGGGATTATAAAAACAAACCAGCGATCTGACAGAGGGCCTGAACACCCATCCTGACCGACCCCACAAAACAATAAAGTACCCTCCAGCTACTAATTATAACGCCAATTTGCAAAATTTCCCTGCATTTTTAAACAATGGAGAAATGATGGTGGGATGATACTTAGAAGAATGGCTTCTTGTCAGTCTCCACGGACAAAAATAGGCAACACCAAGTCAGCTTCGCCTCAGCATAGTTATGTCCTTAGCAGCAATATTTGGTTTCAGTAGGCACATACACACGTTATCACAATTATGGTGAAACGCTGAAAACCTGCAAAGGATTGTCAACATACTGGTTAATTGAAAAGCTCTGAGGCATACTTCTTGGAACTAGCCAATTTCCTGTGCCAACGCATAGACAAGTATATAGAACCATGGTGGATTCCCAGCTCATGAAGCAAAGGATTCTTAAAGGAATGGGATTACCATGCGGATCCTGTTTAATTCTCTGAAACAGATCCGCAGTTTTCACCTGCCATACTAATACCCACTTCTCCTCTCTGGGGATAATAAAAACCAACCGGGGAACTGACAGAGGGCCTGACCAACACATCCAAACCGACCCCACAGGAAAAAAAAAAAAAAAAAAAAACCGTACCCTCCAGCTACTAATTATAATGCTAACTTGCAAAATTTCCCTGCATTTTAAAACAATGGAAAAATGGTGGTGGGATGATACTTAGAAAAATGGCTTCTTGTCAGTCTCCACTAACAAAAATAGGCAACACCAAGTTAGCTACTCCTCAGCATAGTTATATCCGTCGCAGCCTTCTTGGGTTTCAGGAGGCACAAACAAAGGTTCTCACAATTATGGTGAAACGCTGAACACCTGCAAATAATTTTCAACGTAGTGGTTAATTGAAAAGCTCTGCGGCATACTTCTTGGAACAAGCCAGTTACCTGTTCCCACGCAAAGAGGAGTATAGAGAACCATGGTGGATTTCCAGCTGATGAAGTAAAGGATTATTAAAGGAAAGGGATGACCATGGGGATCATCGTTAATTCTCTGAAACAGAATCCGCCCTTTTCACCTGCCAAACACATGGCCACTTCTCCTCTCTGGGGATAATAAAAACTAACCAGCGAACTGACAGAGGGCCTGACCCCCCCCCATCCACAACGACCACACAAAAAAAAAAAACCGTACCCTCCAGCTACTAATTATAATGCTAACTTGCTAAATTTCCCTGCATTTTAAAACAATGGAAAAATGGTGGTGGGATGATACTTAGAAGAATGGCTTCTTGTCAGTCTCCACTAACAAAAATAGGCAACACCAAGTCAGCTACTCCTCAGCATAGTTATGTCCGTCGCAGTCTTCTTCTGCATTTTAAAACAATGGAAAAATGGTGGTGGGATGATACTAGAAGAATGGCTTCTTGTCAGTCTCCACTAACAAAAATAGGCAACACCAAGTCAGCTACTCCTCAGCATAGTTATGTCCGTCGCTGCCTTCTTGGGTTTCAGGAGGCACAAACAAAGGTTCTCACAATTATGGTGAAACGCTGAACACCTGCAAATAATTTTCAACGTAGTGGTTAATTGAAAAGCTCTGCGGCATACTTCTTGGAACAAGGCAGTTACCTGTTCCCACGCAAAGAGGAGTATATAGAACCATGGTGGATTTCCAGCTGATGAAGTAAAGGATTATTAAAGGAAAGGGATGACCATGGGGATCATAGTTAATTCTCTGAAACAGAATCCGCCCTTTTCACCTGCCAAACACATGCCCACTTCTCCTCTCTGGGGATAATAAAAATTAACCAGCGAACTGACAGAGGGCCTGACCCCCCCCATCCACATCGACCACACACACAAAAAAAAACCGTACCCTCCAGCTACTAATTATAATGCTAACTTGCAAAATTTCCCTGCATTTTAAAACAATGGAAAAATGGTGGTGGGATGATACTTAGAAGAATGGCTTCTTCTCAGTCTCCACTAACAAAAATAGGCAACACCAAGTAAGCTACTCCTCAGCATAGTTATGTCCGTCGCAGCCTTCCTGGGTTTCAGGAGGCAGAAACAAAGGTTCTCACAATTATGGTGAAATGCTGAACACCTGCAAATAATTTTCAACGTAGTGGTTAATTGAAAAGCTCTGCGGCATACTTCTTGGAACAAGGCAGTTACCTGTTCCCACGCAAAGAGGAGTATAGAGAACCATGGTGGATTTCCAGCTGATAAAGTAAAGGATTATTAAAGGAAAGGGATGACCATGGGGATCCTCGTTAATTCTCTGAAACAGAATCCGCCCTTTTCACCTGCCAAACACATGCCCACTTCTCCTCTCTGGGGATAATAAAAACTAACCAGCGAACTGACAGAGGGCCTGACCCCCACCATCCACATCGACCACACACACAAAAAAAAAACCGTACCCTCCAGCTACTAATTATAATGCTAACTTGCACAATTTCCCTGCATTTTAAAACAATGGAAAAATGGTGGTGGAATGAGACTAAGAAGAATGGCTTCTTGTCAGTCTCCCCTAACAAAAATAGGCAACACCAAGTCAGCTACTCCTCAGCATAGCTATGTCCATCGCAGCCTTCTTGGGTTTCAGGAGGCACAAACAAAGGTTCTCACAATTATGGTGAAACGCTGAACACCTGCAAATAATTTTCAACGTAGTGGTTAATTGAAAAGCTCTGCGGCATACTTCTTGGAACAAGCCAGTTACCTGTTCCCACGCAAAGAGGAGTATATAGAACCATGGTGGATTTCCAGCTGATGAAGTAAAGGATTATTAAAGGAACGGGATGACCATGGGGATCATCGTTAATTCTCTGAAACAGAATCCGCCCTTTTCACCTGCCAAACACATGCCCACTTCTCCTCTCTGGGGATAATAAAAACTAACCAGCGAACTGACAGAGGGCCTGAACCCCCCCCCCATCCACATCGACCACACACACAAAAAAAAAACCGTACCCTCCAGCTACTAATTATAATGTTAACTTGCAAAATTTCCCTGCATTTTAAAACAATGGAATAATGGTGGTGGGACGATACTTAGAAGAATGGATTCTTGTCAGTCTCCACTAACAAAAATAGGCAAAAGCAAGTCTGCTACGCCTCAGCATAGTTATGTCCGTCGCAGCCTTCTTGGGTTTCAGGAGGCACAAACAAACGTTATCACAATTATGGTGAAACGCTGAACACCTGCAAATAATTTTCAACGTAGTGGTTAATTGAAAAGCTCTGCAGCATACTTCTTGGAACAAGCCAGTTACCTGTTCCCACGCAAAGAGGAGTATATAGAACCATGGTGGATTTCCAGCTGATAAAGTAAAGGATTATTAAAGGAACGGGATGACCATGGGGATCATCATTAATTCTCTGAAACAGAATCCGCCCTTTTCACCTGCCAAACACATGCCCACTTCTCCTCTCTGGGGATAATAAAAACTAACCAGCGAACTGACAGAGGGCCTGACCCCCCCATCCACATCGACCACACACACAAAAAAAAAACCGTACCCTCCAGCTACTAATTATAATGCTAACTTGCAAAATTTACCTGCATTTTAAAACAATGGAAAAATGGTGGTGGGATGAGACTTAGAAGAATGGCTTCTTGTCAGTCTCCACTAACAAAAATAGGCAACACCAAGTCAGCTACTCCTCAGCATAGCTATGTCCATCGCAGCCTTCTTGGGTTTCAGGAGGCACAAACAAAGGTTCTCACAATTATGGTAAAACGCTGAACACCTGCAAATAATTTTCAACGTAGTGGTTAATTGAAAAGCTCTGCGGCATACTTCTTGGAACAAGCCAGTTACCTGTTCCCACGCAAAGAGGAGTATATAGAACCATGGTGGATTTCCAGCTGATGAAGTAAAGGATTATTAAAGGAACGGGATGACCATGGGGATCATCGTTAATTCTCTGAAACAGAATCCGCCCTTTTCACCTGCCAAACACATGCCCACTTCTCCTCTCTGGGGATAATAAAAACTAACCAGCGAACTGACAGAGGGCCTGACCCCCACCATCCACATCGACCACACACAAAAAAAAAAACCGTACCCTCCAGCTACTAATTATAATGCTAACTTGCAAAATTTCCCTGCATTTTAAAACAATGGAAAAATGGTGGTGGGATGATACTTAGAAGAATGGCTTCTTGTCAGTCTCCACTAACAAAAATAGGCAACACCAAGTCAGCTACTCCTCAGCATAGTTATGTCTGTCGCAGCCTTCTTGGGTTTCAGGAGGCACAAACAAAGGTTCTCACAATTATGGTGAAACGCTGAACACCTGCAAATAATTTTCAACGTAGTGGTTAATTGAAAAGCTCTGCGGCATACTTCTTGGAACAAGGCAGTTACCTGTTCCCACCCAAAGAGGAGTATATAGAACCATGGTGGATTTCCAGCTGATGAAGTAAAGGATTATTAAAGGAACGGGATGACCATGGGGATCATCGTTAATTCTCTGAAACAGAATCCGCCCTTTTCACCTGCCAAACACATGCCCACTTCTCCTCTCTGGGGATAATAAAAACTAACCAGCGAACTGACATTGGGCCTGACCCCCCCATCCACGTCGACCACACACCAAAAAAAAAATCGTACCCTCCAGCTACTAATTATAATGCTAACTTGCAAAATTTCCCTGCATTTTAAAACAATGGAAAAATGGTGGTGGGATCATACTTAGAAGAATGGCTTCTTGTCTCTCTCCACTAAAAAAATAGGCAACACCAAGTCAGCTACTCCTCAGCATAGTTATGTCCGTTGCAGCCTTCTTGGGTTTCAGGAGGGACATACAAACGTTATCAAAATTATGGTGAAACGCTGAAAACCTGCAAATAATTTTCAACGTACTGGTTAATTTGAAAACTCTCCAGCATAATTCTTGGAACACGCTAGGTACCTGTGCCCACGCATAGAGGAGTATATAGAAACATGGTGGAATCCCAGCTGATGAAGCAAAGGATTCTTAAAGGAATGAGATGACCATGCGGATCCTGTTTAATTCTCTGAAACAGAATCCGCACTTTTCACCTGCCAAGCACATGCCCACTACTCTTCTCTGGGGATAATAAAAACAAACCAGCGATCTGACAGAGGGCCTGAACACCCATCCTGACCGACCCCACAAAACAAAAAAGTACCCTCCAGCTACTAATTATAATGCCAAGTGCAAAATTTCCCTGCATTTTTAAACAATGGAGAAATGATGGTGGGATGATACTTAGAAGAATGGCTTCTTGTCAGTCTCCACTGACAAAAATAGGCAACACCAAGTCAGCTACGCCTCAGGATAGTTATGTCCGTAGCAGCCATATTTGGTTTCAGTAGGCACATACACACGTTATCACAATTATGGTGAAACGCTGAAAACCTGCAAAGGATTGTCAACATACTGGTTAATTGAAAAGCTCTGAGGCATACTTCTTGGAACTAGCCAGTTTCCTGTGCCCACGCATAGACAAGTATATAGAACCATGGTGGATTCGCAGCTCATGAAGCAAAGGATACTTAAAGGAACGGGATTACCATGCGGATCCTGTTTAATTCTCTGAAACAGATCCGCAGTTTTCACCTGCCATACTAATACCCACTTCTCCTCTCTGGGGATAATAAAACCAACCAGGGAACTGACAGAGGGCCTGACCAACACATCCACACCGACCCCACAGGAAAAAAAAAAAAAAAAACACCGTAGCCTCCAGCTACTAATTATAATGCTAACTTGCAAAATTTTCCTGCATTTTTAAACAATGGAAAAATGATGGTGAGATGATACTTACAGGAATGGATTCTTGTCAGTCTCCACTAACAAAAATAGGCAAAACGAAGTCAGCTACGCCTCAGCATAGTTATGCCTGTCGCAGCCTTCTTGGGTTTCAGGAGGCACAAACAATCGTTATCACAATTATGGTGAAACGCTGAACACCTGCAAAAAATTTTCAACGTAGTGGTTAATTGAAAAGCTCTGCGGCATTCTTCTTGGAACAAGGCAGTTACCTGTTCCCACGCAAAGAGGAGTATATAGAACCATGGTGGATTTCCAGCTGATGAAGTGAAGGATTATTAAAGGAAAGGGATGACCATGGGGATCATCGTTAATTCTCTGAAACAGAATCCGCCCTTTTCACCTGCCAAACACATGCCCACTTCTCCTCTCTGGGGATAATAAAAACTAACCAGCGAACTGACAGAGGGCCTGACCCCCCCATCCACATCGACCACACACACAAAAAAAAAACCGTACCCTCCAGCTACTAATTATAATGCTAACTTGCAAAATTTACCTGCATTTTAAAACAATGGAAAAATGGTGGTGGGATGAGACTTAGAAGAATGGCTTCTTGTCAGTCTCCACTAACAAAAATAGGCAACACCAAGTCAGCTACTCCTCAGCATAGCTATGTGCATCGCAGCCTTCTTGGGTTTCAGGAGGCACAAACAAAGGTTCTCACAATTATGGTAAAACGCTGAACACCTGCAAATAATTTTCAAAGTAGTGGTTAATTGAAAAGCTCTGCGGCATACTTCTTGGAACAAGCCAGTTACCTGTTCCCACGCAAAGAGGAGTATATAGAACCATGGTGGATTTCCAGCGGATGAAGTAAAGGATTATTAAAGGAACGGGATGACCATGGGGATCATCGTTAATTCTCTGAAACAGAATCCGCCCTTTTCACCTGCCAAACACATGCCCACTTCTCCTCTCTGGGGATAATAAAAACTAACCAGCGAACTGACAGAGGGCCTGACCCCCACCATCCACATCGACCACACACAAAAAAAAAAAACCGTACCCTCCAGCTACTAATTATAATGCTAACTTGCAAAATTTCCCTGCATTTTAAAACAATGGAAAAATGGTGGTGGGATGATACTTAGAAGAATGGCTTCTTGTCAGTCTCCACTAACAAAAATAGGCAACACCAAGTCAGCTACTCCTCAGCATAGTTATGTCCGTCGCAGCCTTCTTGGGTTTCAGGAGGCACAAACAAATGTTCTCACAATTATGGTGAAACGCTGAACACCTGCAAATAATTTTCAACGTAGTGGTTAATTGAAAAGCTCTGCGGCATACTTCTTGGAACAAGCCAGTTACCTGTTCCCATGCAAAGAGGAGTATATAGAACCATGGTGGATTTCCAGCTGATGAAGTAAAGGATTATTAAAGGAACGGGATGACCATGGGGATCATCGTTAATTCTCTGAAACAGAATCCGCCCTTTTCACCTGCCAAACACATGCCCACTTCTCCTCTCTGGGGATAATAAAAACTAACCAGCGAACTGACAGAGGGCCTGACCACCCCATCCACATCGACCACACACACAAAAAAAAAACCGTACCCTCCAGCTACTAATTATAATGCTAACTTGCAAAATTTCCCTGCATTTTAAAACAATGGAAAAATGGTGGTGGGATGATACTTAGAAGAATGGCTTCTTGTCAGTCTCCACTAACAAAAATAGGCAACAGCAAGTCAGCTACTCCTCAGCATAGTTATGTCCGTCGCAGCCTTCTTGGGTTTCAGGAGGCACAAACAAAGGTTCCACAATTATGGTGAAACGCTGAACACCTGCAAATAATTTTCAACGTAGTGGTTAATTGAAAAGCTCTGCGGCATACTTCTTGGAACAAGCCAGTTACCTGTTCCCAGGCAAAGAGGAGTATAGAGAAACATGGTGGATTTCCAGCTGATGAAGTAAAGGATTATTAAAGGAAAGGGATGACCATGGGGATCATCGTTAATTCTCTGAAACAGAATCCGCCCTTTTCACCTGCCAAACACATGCCCACTTCTCCTCTCTGGGGATAATAAAAAATAACCAGCGAACTGACAGAGGGCCTGACCGCCCCCCCATCCACATCGACCACACACACACAAAAAAATCGTACCCTCCAGCTACTAATTATAATGCTAACTTGCAAAATTTCCCTGCATTTTAAATCAATGGAAAAATGGTGGTGGGATGATACTTAGAAGAATGGCTTCTTGTCAGTCTCCACTAACAAAAATAGGCAACACCAAGTCAGCTACTCCTCAGCATAATTATGTCCGTCTCTGCCTTCTTGGGTTTCAGGAGGCACAAACAAAGGTTCCACAATTATGGTGAAACGCTGAACATCTGCAAATAATTTTCAACGTAGTGGTTAATTGAAAAGCTCTGCGGCATACTTCTTGGAACAAGCCAGTTACCTGTTCCCACGCAAAGAGGAGTATATAGAACCATGGTGGATTTCCAGCTAATGAAGTCAAGGATTATTAAAGGAACGGGATGACCATGGGGATCATCGTTAATTCTGTGAAACAGAATCCGCCCTTTTCACCTGCCAAACACATGCCCACTTCTCCTCTCTGGGGATAATAAAAACTAACGAGCGAACTGACAGAGGGCCTGACCACCCCATCCACATCGACCACACACACACAAAAAAAACCGTACCCTCCAGCTACTAATTACAATGCTAACTTGCAAAATTTCCCTGCATTTTAAAACAATGGAAAAATGGTGGTGGGATGATAATTAGAAGAATGGCTTCTTGTCAGTCTCCACTAACAAAAATAGGCAACACCAAGTCAGCTACTCCTCAGCATAGTTATGTCCGTCGCAGCCTTCTTGGGTTTCAGGAGGCACAAACAAAGGTTCTCACAATTATGGTGAAACGCTGAACACCTGCAAATAATTTTCAACGTAGTGGTTAATTGAAAAGCTCTGCGGCATACTGCTTGGAACAAGCCAGTTACCTGTTCCCACGCAAAGAGGAGTATAGAGAACCATGGTGGATTTCCAGCTGATGAAGTAAAGGATTATTAAAGGAAAGGGATGACCATGGGGATCATAGTTAATTCTCTGAAACAGAATCCGCCCTTTTCACCTGCCAAACACATGCCCACTTCTCCTCTCTGGGGATAATAAAAAATAACCAGCGAACTGACTGAGGGCCTGACCCCCCCATCCACATCGACCATACACACACAAAAAAACCCGTACCCTCCAGCTACTCATTATAATGCTAACTTGCAAAATTTCCCTGCATTTTAAAACAATGGAAAAATGGTGGTGGGATGATACTTAGAAGAATGGCTTCCTGTCAGTCTCCACTAACAAAAATAGGCAACACCAAGTCAGCTACTCCTCAGCATAGCTATGTCCATCGCAGCCTTCTTGGGTTTCAGGAGGCACAAACAAAGGTTCTCACAATTATGGTAAAACGCTGAACACCTGCAAATAATTTTCAACGTAGTGGTTAATTGAAAAGCTCTGCGGCATACTTCTTGGAACAAGGCAGTTACCTGTTCCCACGCAAAGAGGAGTATACAGAACCATGGTGGATTTCCAGCTGATGAAGTAAAGGATTATTAAAGGAACGGGATGACCATGGGGATCATCGTTAATTCTCTGAAACAGAATCCGCCCTTTTCACCTGCCAAACACATGCCCACTTCTCCTCTCTGGGGATAATAAAAACTAACCATTGAACTGACAGAGGGCCTGACCCCCCCATCCACATCGACCACACACACACACACAAAAAAAACCGTACCCTCCAGCTACTAATTATAATGCTAACTTGCAAAATTTCCCTGCATTTTAAAACAATGGAAAAATGGTGGTGGGATGATACTTAGAAGAATGGCTTCTTGTCAGTCTCCACTAACAAAAATAGGCAACACCAAGTCAGCTACGCCTCAGCATAGTTATGCCCGTGGCAGCCATGTTGGGTTTAAGGAGGCATATACAAACTTTATCATAATTATGTTGAAACGTGCTGAAAACCCGGCAAATAATTCTCAACGTACTGTTTAATTCAAAAGCTCTGTGGCATACTTCTTGGAAGAAGCCTGTTACCTGGGCCCACGCATAGAGGGGTCTGGAGAACCATGGTGGATTCCAAGGTGATGAATCTAAGGATTCTTAAAGGAACAGGCTGAAAAGTGCAGATCCTGACTGAAACAGGATTCGGACTTTTTGCCTGCAACACACATGCCCACTTCTCCTCTCTAGGGATAACAAAAACAACCCATCGGATTGACAGATGGCCTGCCCCCGCCCCCCACCACCCCACACAAAATCGTGCCCTCCAGCGACTGATCCTTATGCTATCTGGCAATACGTCCTCTGCCTTTTAAAATAATGGAGATAGAATGGTGGAATTATACCTAAAAGACTGGCTTATTGCCAGACTCCCATACCAAGTATTGGCAACAGCAAGTCACCTAGGCCTCAGCACACGTTTGTCCCTGGCAGCCATCTTGGGTTTAAGGAGGCACAGATGAACCTTATCACAATTATGGTGAAAGGTGCTGCAAAAGCGGTCAAGTAATTCTCATGGTAGTGGTTACTTGAAAAGCTCTGCGGCATAATTCTTTGAACTAGCCAGTTAACTGGGCCCACGCATAGAGCAGTCTAGAGGCCCATGGTGGATTCCCAGCTGATGAAGCAAGGGATTCTTAATGGAACGGGGTGAAAAGTGCGGTTTCTGTTTCAGTCTAAGACAGAAACGGGGTCCGAACTTTTTACCTGCCACACACATGCCCACTTCTCCGGTCTGGGGAAAATAAAAACCATCCAGCGAACTGACAGAGGGCCTGCGCCCCCCACCCACACCGACCCCACAAATAAAAATGTCCCCTCCAGCTACTAATTATTATGCTAACTTGCAAAGGTTTCCGTGCATTTTAAAATAATGGGGAAAGTATGGTGGAATGATACTTAAAAGAATGGCCTCCTTCCAGCCTCCAGTAACAAGTGTCGTGAAATCCAAGTGACCTAGGCCTCAGCATAGTTTTCTCCGTGGCAGCCATCTTGTGTTTAAGGAGGCACAGACGATCCTTATCACAATTATGGTGATATGTGCTGCAGAAACTGGCAAATAATTCTACACGTAGTGTTTATCTCAAAAGCTGTGCAGCATACATCTTGGTACAGGCCAGTTCATGGGCCCATGCATGGAGGGTTCTAAGGAACCATGGTGGATTCCCAGCTGATGAATCAAAGGATTTTTAATGGAACCGGCTGAAAAGTGCGGATACTGTTTCAGTCTAACTGAAACAGGATCCGCACATTTCACCTGCCACAAATATATCCACTTCCCTGTCTGGGCATAATAAACACGAACAACCAGACTGACAGAGGGACTGTCCCCCAAACCACCCCGATCCCACCCAAAAACGTCCCCTCCGTTGACTCATCCTTATGCTAACTGCCGAAAGTTGCTCACCTTTTAATATAAGGGAGAAAGGATGGGGCAATGATAATTAAAAGACTGGATTCTTGTCAGACTCCCGTACCAAGTATTGGCAACACCAAGCGAGAGAACCCTCAGTATAGGTTTGTCCATGGAAGCCATCTAGGGTTTAAGGAAGCACAAATGAACCTTATCAAAATTATGGTAAAAGTGCTGGAAAAGCTGGCAAATAATTTCCATGGTAGTGGTTATTTCAAATGCTCTGTGGCATACTTCTTTGAACTAGCCTGTTAAGTGGGTCCACACATAGTGGGGTGTAGAGAACTATGGTGGATTCCCAGCTGATGAAGCAAAGGATTCTTAAAGGAACAGGATGAAAAGTGCCGATCCTGTATCAGTCTAAGACTGAAACAGGATCCACACTTTTCACTTGCCACACACATGTCCACTTCTCCTCTCCGGGGATAATAAAAACAAACCACTGGACTGACAGAGGGCCTGGCTCTGCCTCTCCCACCCCACACAAAAACGTTTCCTCCAGCGACTCATCCTTAAGCTAAATGGCAATAGGTGCTCTGCCTTTTAAAATAGTTGTGAAAGGAAGGTGGAATGATACTTAAAGGAATGGCTTCTTGCCACGGACCAGTACCAATTATCGGCAACTCCAAGGGAGATTGGCCTAACCGTAGTTGTTTCTGTGGAAGCCAGCTTGGGTTTCAGGATGCACTGCCTAACCTTTTCACAATCATTGTGAAAGTTGCTGCAAAAACTGGCAAATAATACTCAATGTAGTGGTTATTTCCAAAGCTCTGCGGCATACATCTTGGAACTAGCCAGTTACCTGGACCCACACATAGAGGGGTCTCGACAGCCATGGTGGATTCCCAGCTGATGAATCAAAGGATTCGTAAAGGAACTGGCTGAAAAGTGCGGATCCTGTTTCAGTCTAAGACTGAAACAGGATCCGTACTTTTCACCTGCCACACACATGCCCACCTCTCCTCTTTGGGCATAATAAAGACAAACCACCAGACAGACAGAGAGCCTTCCCCTCAACGCACCACCCGACCCCACTCAAAAACGTCCCCTCCAGCAACTCATTCTTATGATAACTGGAAAAAGGTGTTCTGCCTTTTAAAATGATGGAGAAAGGATGGTGGAATGACTCTTAATAACATGGCTTCTTGCCAGGCTCCAGTACCAACTATCGGCAACACCAAGTGAACTAGGCCTCAGCATACTTTTGTCCGCCCCAGCCATCTTGGGTTGAAGGAGGCACGGACCAACCTTATCACAATTATGGTGAAAGGTGGTGCAAAAACTAGCAAATAATTCTCAACGTAGTGGTTATTTCAAAAGCTCTGTGGCATACTTCTTGGAACTTGCCAGTTACCTGGGCCCACGCATAGAGGTCTTTAAAGAACCATGGTGTATTCCCAGCTGATGAATCAAACGATTCTTTTTTGTTTGTTTGTTTGTTTGTTAGCTCATTATGGGGGTACAAAAGATCAGGCTATATACATTCCCCATGCCTCCCCTTTCCCCCGATTCTGAGCTTCAATTTTGTCCATTCCCTAGTCAGTGCACATCACATTCATCATGTAGGTGTGCACCCCTCCTCTCCCCCACCCCATCCCCCCCAGTTAGAACTTGAAGGGTGTCCATTCCCCAGGCAGTGCACATCACATTCATCAAGTAGGTATACACCCATCCCTTCCACCCGGCCCCAACCTCTGTCCGATACCCAATTGGTGTTGTTCCCAAATGTGCACTCAGGGAAACCAATTTGCTGGTGAGTACATGTGGTGCTTATTTTTCCATTCTTGGGATACTTCACTTAATAGAATGGGATCCAGCTCTCTCCAGGAGAACCAAAGAGATGCCATATCGCCATTATTTCTAATAGCTGAGTAATATTCCATGGTATACATATACCACATTTTGCTAATCCATTCATGAATTGATGGGCATTTGGGTTGTTTCCACATCTTTGTGATTGTGAATTGTGCTGCTATAATCATTCAGGTGCAGGTGTCTTTTTTATAGAATGACTTTTGTTCTTCTGGGTAGATGTCCAATAATGGAATTGCTGGATCGAATGGTAGGTCTACTTGAATCTGTTTAAGGTATCTCCACATTGCTTTCCACAGGGGCTGCACTAGTTTACAGTCCCACCAGCAGTTTATGAATGTACCTATCTCGCCACACCCACACCAACATGTATAGTTTTGGGACTTTTTGATAAAGGCCATTCCTACTGGAGTTAAGTGATATCTCATTGTGGTTTTGATTTGCATTTCCCTGATGATTAGAGATGTTGAACACTTTTTCATATGTTTGTTAGCCATTTTTATATCTTCTTTTGAAAAATTTCTATTTATGTCCTTTGCCCACTTTTTGATAGGGTTGTTTGATTTTTTCTTACTGATTTTTCTGAGTTCTAAATAGATTCTTGTTATCAGTCCTTTATCTGATGTGTAGTATGCGAAAATTTTTTCCCATTCTGTAGGTTGTCCATTTACTCTCGTGACTGTTTCTTTGGCTGTGCAGAAGCTTTTTAATTTGATCAGGTCCCATTTATTTATTTTTGTTGTTGCTGTGATTGCTTTAGGGGTCTTCTTCATAAATTCTTTGCCTAGGCCAATGTCTGTAAGAGTCTTTCCTACATTTTCTTCTAGAATTCTAATAGTTTCTGACCTTAGGTTTAAGTCTGTTAACCACTGTGATTTGATTTTTGTGTGTCCTGTTTTAGTCTTCTACATGTGGATATCCAGTTTTCCCAGCACCATTTATTAAATAAGGAATCTTTTCCCCAGAGTATGTTTTTGTCTGCTTTGTCAAAGATTAGATGGCTATATGAGGATGGTTTTATATTGGGATTTTCTGTTCTGTTCCACTGGTCTGTGTCCCTGCACTTGTGCCAGTACCAGGCTGTTTTAAGAACCACAGCCTTGTAGTATAGTTTGAAGTCTGGCAAATTAATACTTCCCATTTTGTTTTTGTTGTTTAAGATTGCTTTTGCTAAACGGGGTCTTCCCTGGTTCCATACAAAGCGTAAAATTATTTTTTCTATGTCTGTGAAAAAAGATGTTGGTAATTTAATAAGGATTGCATTGAATCTGTAGATAACTTTGGGCAGTATAGACATTTTAACAATGTTGATTCTACCGATCCATGAGCATGGTATGGTTTTCCACCTATTTACATGTTCTGCAATTTCCTTCCTCAGTGTTTCATAGTTCTCCCTATAGAGGTCCTTTACCTCCTTAGTTAAATAAATTCCTAGGTATTTTATTTTCTTTGTTGCTATTTTGAAGGGTATTGAGTCCTTAATTTGGTTTTCCATTTGACTGTTATTGGCATATATGAATTCCTCTGATTTGTGTGTATTGATTTTCTATCCTGAGACTTTACTGAATTCATTGATCAATTCCAGGAGTCTCTTGGTTGAAACCTTGGGGTTTTATAGATATAACATCATATCATCAGCAAAGAGTGAGAGTTTGATCTCTTCTGTCCCTATTTCAACTCCCTTGATTCTGCTCTCTTGCCTGATAGCTCTTGCAAGGACTTCCAATACTATGTAGAAAAGTAATGGGGACAGTGGTAAGCCTTGTCTGGTTCCAGTTTGAAGTGGGAATGCTTTCAGTTTTTCCCCATTCAGTATGATGTTGGCTGAGGGTTTGTCGTATATGGCTTGTATCATTTTTATATAGGCCCCATCTATGCCTATTTTGTTAAGTGTTCTTATCATAAAAGGGTGTTGAATTTTGTCAAATGCTTTCTCTGCATCTATTGAGAGGATCATCTGATCTTTATTTTTGCTTCTATTTATGTGATGAATTACATTCCCATATGTCAAACCATCCCTGCATCTCTGGGATGAAGCCCACTTGGTCGTGATGGATTATTTTTTTGATAAGCACTTGGATTCGATTTGTTAGAATTTTATTGAGAATTTTTGCATCTATATTCATAAGAGAAATTGGTCTATAGTTCTCTGTTTTAGTTGCATCCTTTCCTGGATTTGGTATCAGGATTATGTTGGCTTGGTAAAAAGTGTTGGGGAGAATCCCATCCTTCTCTATATTGGAGAATAGTTTATGTACGATGGGCACCAGTTCTTCTTTGTAGGTATGGTAGAATTCAGGTGTGAACCCATCTGGTCCAGGGCTTTTCTTTTTGGGAAGGTTTTTTATTGCTGTTTCAATTTCAGATCTAGATATCGGTCTATTCAGGAATTCTGTGTCTTCCTGGTTGAGCCTGGGAAGGCTGTGTGTTTATAAGAATTTGTCCATTTCCTCCAGGTTTTCTAATTTGTGTGCATAAAGATTTTTGTAGAATTCATAGATGATATCATGTATCTCTGTGGCATCAGTCGTGATTACTCCTTTCGTGTTCCTGATCGAGGTTATAAGAGATTTTTCTTTTCTGCTCTTGGTTAGTTTAGCCAGAGGTGTGTCAATTTTGTTTATTTTTTCAAAGAACCAACTTTTGGTTTTATTAATCTCCGTTATGGTTTGGTTTAATCTCCCTTATGGTCCTTTTCATTTAGTTCTGATTTAATCTTAATAATTTCCTTCTGCTGGGTTTGGGTTTGGTCTCTTCTTTCTTCTCCAGCTCTTTGAGTCTATTCATTAGATTGTCTATTTGTAAGTTTTCTGTCTTTTTGGTATAGGCATTTATGGAAATAAATTTTCCTCTCAGGACTGCTTTAGCTGTGTCCCACAGATTTTGATAAGTTGTATCTCCTTTGTCGTTTAATTCAGAGAATCTTTTGATTTCTGACTTGATTTCTTCATTTATAAAATGATTGTTCAGGAGAAGGTTATTTAGCTTCCATGACTTTGAGTAGAAATGAGGATTTCTGTTAGGGTTCATTGTTACTTTTATTCCACTGTGATCCGAGAAGCTGCATGGTATTATTTCTATATTTTTAAATTTTTTAAGACATGCTTTATGTCCTAAGATATGGTCAATCTTGGAGAATGTCCCATGAGCTGATGAGAAGAACTTATATTCAGTGGTATTTGGGTAGAATGTCCTGTAGATGTCAGTCAGGCCCATTTGTTCTAGCATTCTATATACGTCCAATATTTCTTTGTTTATTTTTTGTTTGGAGGATCTGTCTTGAACTGTCAGTGGCGTGTTAAAATCTCTGGCTACTAAAGTGTTGTTATCTATCATTTGGTTCAGATCAAGTAGGGTTTGCTTTATGAATCTGGGTACACCTAGATCGGGTGCATATATGTTAAGTATAGTTATGTCTTCTTGTTGAATTGTACCCTTCACCAGTATATAGTAACCATCTTTGTCTTTCTTTACTTTTGTTGATTTAAAAACTACGTTATCGGAGATTAGAACTGCCACGCCAGCTTTCTTTTGGGTTCCATTTGCTTGGAATATTGATTTCCACCCTTTTATTTTCAGTCTAAATGCATCCTTGCAGGTTAGATGAGTTTCCTGAAGACAGCAGATACTTGGCTTATATCTTTTTTATCCATCGGGCCAGTCCATGTCTCTTGAGTGGGGAATTCAATCCGTTCACATTTAATGAGAGAACTGATAAGCGAGACAGATTGCTGTTCCTCATGTTGGGTTGAATTTCATTGATCTGTTTTCTCTCTTGAGCCATTATGATAACTGTGTTTTCATATTTATCTCTTGATTAGTGTTACATTCGAAGGTCCTTCTTGTGCTGGACCACGTGTAACTCTGTTTTGAATACTTCTTGGAAAGCTGCTCTTGTCTTGGTGAATTCTCTGAGTTTTTGTTTATCTGAGAATGTCTTAATTTCACCTTCATATATAAAACTGAGCTTATCTGGGTACAGGATTCTAGGCTGGGCATTATTCTGTTTCAGAAGAGTGAGAATGGGGCTCCAATCTCTTCTTGCTTGTAAGGTTTCAGTTGAGAAATCTGGCGTGATTCGGATGGGCTTTCCTTTGTATGTTACTTGTTTTTTTCTCCTTACAGATTGAAGAAGGGCCTCGTTAGTGGATATTTTGGTCAGTCTGATAACTACATGACGTGGTGTCTTCCTATTTGGTATGAATCTCTCAGAGGTTCTTTGAGCTTCTTGAACCTGTGTATCTAGAGATTTGGCAAGGCCTGGGAAATTTTCCTCAATTATATCTTCAGATACTTTATTCAACCCTTGCTTATTGTCTTCTTCACCCTCAGGAATGCCGATAACTCTCACGTTAGGCTTCTTTACATAATCCCACATTTCTTGTAGACTATGATTATTTCTCATGTTTCTTTGTTTTAACTCTGTGACTGCCTTATTTAATTGGAAAGTGTTATCTTCGATCTCTGAGATTCTTTCTTCTGTTTGATCTACCCTGCTCTTGAGACTTTCCACTGTGTTTTGTAGCTCCTTGAATAAATTTTTCATTTCCAGGAGTTCAGTTTGATTTTTCTTCAGTATTTCAATTTCTTTGGTGAATTTTTCTTCCAAGTCCTGGATCTTTTTTGTGGTTTCTTTGTGTTGATTATCCATTTTTTCTTGCATAATGTTCAGCGTATTTATGATCCATGTTTGAAATTCTTCCTGTGACATGTTGCTATTTGGAATCTGCTTTGTGTTAATTGGTGGAGAACTAGTAATCCTCTTTGAGGGCATGGTTTCAGCTTGATTCTTTATACTCCTAGAGTTCCTTCGCTGAGCCCTTCCCATCTGAATGAATCCTTAAGATCCCTTCTTTCAGCTTTAGTCTGGATAGGGGCACACTGTGAGTGCCAGGTAAGCTGCCTCCTCTGTCACTAGGGGGAGCCCTTCACATATTGTTCAGGATTTTGCTAGCTCCGCTGGGGGGGCTGCCCCTCTTCCTCTCCCGAGGTGGCTTCTGTCTCTCTCTGCAAGAAAGACAGTGGATAGGGAGAGTGGAGCGGTGCCCTCATTCGCCCAGCGCCCCAGCCACTGCAGTTCCCGCGGGAGATGGTCTGCCCCACCCCAATGTCTGCAAGGTCCACGCTCCACTCTCTCGTGACTGGGGAACCACTCAGTGTTCACACAAAGGTGGAGCTCCTAGTCAGGGTCCGTGGACTAGGGAAGGGAGCCGCCCAGGGAGCCGCCCGGTACCCAATCGCTCCTCAGCGTTTAGGCTGTGGACCCCGACAATGGCGGCCGCCCGTCTGCAGATCACTGTCACTGGGGTTGAATGCTCAGGGACCGGCAGAGGCCAGAGGAGCCGGGGAGCGGGAGAATCCAGCCGCCCACCTATACGAGGCAGTTTGGCGTCTGCTAGAGCCGGGACCAAAGCAGCCCCACCGCCCACGTATAGGAGACAGTTGCTAGGTGCGTCAGCTGCGCACAGCACTCCAGGGTCCAAAATGCCTCCTGCCAATGTCTCCTCTCTGCAGAGCCCCACATCTCCCGTGGCGATTCTGCACCGACTTCAGGCAGATCCTCAATTGAGTGGGTGTGGAGGTCAGAGGGGGAACAAGATGCTTTCCTGTGGGGCTGAACCCACCCCACTCTCTGGTGAGGTGGGTACAGCTGTCCCGTGCTCCCTTCTCTATTGGCCATCCCGCACTCTCCAGATTTTGGTGATTTATTTCCCTAATCACCTCAGTCTTTTCTTGCTCTCTCTCTCTGTCCCACGCTGATTCTCCATGGATTCACACCACCGTTCTTGTGGGGAAGTGAACCTCTAGGGTTGTGGCAGTGGGAGACCCATGCCTTCCACTCCAGGAGCACGAATCCAGGAGGTCACCACCATTCCACCATCATTGAGAATGAATCAAAGGAGTCTTAAAGGAACGGGCTGAAAAGTGCGGATCCTGTTTCAGTCTAAGTCTGAAACAGGATCCGCACTTTTCACCTGCCACACACATGCCCACTTCTCCTCTCTGGGCATAATAAAAACAAACCACTGGACTGACAGAGGGCTTGCCCCCCCCCCACACACCACACGACCCCACACAAAAACGTCCCCTCCAGTGACTCATTCTTATGCTAACTGGCAAATGGTGCTATGCCATTTAAAATAATGGAAAAAGGATGGTGGAATGATACTTGAAAGACTGGTTTTATTCCACGCTCCCGTACCAAGTATCGGCAACACCAAGTGAGCTAGGCCTCAGCATAGTTTTTTCCCTGGCAGCCATCTTGGGATTAAGGAGGCAGAGAAGTACCTTGTCACAATTATGGTGAAAGGTGCTGCAAAAATTGGCAAATAATTCTCCACGTAGTGGTTATTTCAAAAGCTCTATGGCATACTTCTTGGAACCAGCTAGTTACCTGGGGCCACGCATAGAGGGTTATAGAGAACCATGGTGGATTCACGGAAGAAGAGTCAAATGATTCTTAAAGGAACGGGCAGAAAATGTGGATCCTGTTTCAGTCTAAGACTAAAACAGGATCCGCACTTTTCACCTGCTGCACACATGCCAACTTCTCCTCTCTGAGGATAAAAAAAAAAAAAAAAAAAACACTGGACTGGCAGAGCGCCTGCCCCCTCACACACCACCTGACCCCACACAACAACGTGCCCTCCAGCAACTCATTCTTATGCTAACTGGCAAAAGGTGCTCTGCCTTTTAAAACAATGGAAAAAGGTTGGTGGAATGATACTTAAAAGACTGGCTTCTTGCCAGGCTCCAGTACCAAGTATAGGCAATACCAAGTGAGGTAGGCCTCAGCATGGTTTTGTCCATGGCAGCCAGCTTGGTTTAAGGAGGCAGAGACGAACCTTGTCACAATTATGGTGAAAGGTGCTGCAAAAACTGGCAAATAATTCTCCACGTAGTGGTTATTTCAAAAGCTCTGCAGCATAATTCTTGGAAGTATCCAGTTAAAGGGTCCCACGCATTGAGGGGTCCAGAGAACCATGGTAGATTGCCAGGTGATGAATCAAAGGATTCTTAAAGAAACGGGCTGAAAACTGCTGATCCTCTTTCACCCTAAGACTGAAAGAGGATCAGCACTTTTCACCTGCCACACACATGCCCACTTCTCCTCTCTGGGCCTAATAAAAACAAACCGCCAGACTGAAAGATGCCCTGACCCCCAAACACCACCCGACCCCACAAAAAAAGTCCCTTCCAGCGACTCATTCTTATGCTAACTGCCAAAAGGTGCTCTGCCATTTAAAATAGTGGAGAAAGGATCATGGAATGATACTTAAAAAACTGGCTTCTTGCCAGGGTCCAGTACCAAGTATTGGCAACACCAAGTGAGCTATGCCTCAGCATAGTGTTTTCCATGGCAGCCATCTTGTGTTTAAGGATGCAGAGGCGAATCTTAACACAATTATTGTGAAAGGTGCTGCAAAAACTGGCAAATAATTCTCA